>NC_139714.1:14602934-14607934 GCF_964188405.1 Protomyctophum parallelum
GTTGGAGGGATTGATTGTGCATTGTGTCTCTTTGCAAATAACTTCTTCCTTGCTGTATCTATTTCTGTGCATGTGCTGGTTCGGTCATAGAGTAAGATAATAAACCTCTCAATTGTGGCCATTACCCCGTCAATGCATGGAACACTGGTAGTGCACCTGCTTTCTCAGGCCCTAGTCCTGCTGCAATTTCATGGGCTGCTAAGTATCGGAAATTCTTTCCAGTTCCGAAAGCCAACCAAAGCTCATCTTCTGGCTGTAGAATCTGAGCCACTGCCACAGCTAGCACCACAACATCAGTATCAACGGTTTGAATCATCATTTTATGATGGCCATTTCTTGCTGCATGGGCTACGTGTAATAGCATGCGACTATCAGCTTCCTCATGCGTACAAGGAGAAATGGAAGACCTATCTGGGAGTGGTGGTGTGCTAAGGACTTCCATGTCATTAGTGACAACAAGCTGTTTATCCTCCGGCACTGATCTGAGTAGAGCATTGGAGAGAAAAGTAAACAACTCAGTCTTATTGCTGTCAACTCTAAGAGAGTTTTGCCAGTTCCTGGGAATGGCTGCATCACCTACCACACGTCTCTGAATCCCAGTCCCACGCTTTGCTCTAGTAGCAGCTTTCAGAGACTCAGACAAGTAGCGGTCCCACACCAGATCAAGCCTAGACACACTTTCAAATTTTCTGGTCAGATACGGAATGAAGATCACATGGGCATAGTCGTTGAAGGTTTTTACTGAACTTGGTTTCAGCATCTGGACAATGGCTGCCCCATCTACAATGGTACAGGTAACCTTTGGACTGTCAGAGTATGCACTGTGAACTTGTTCCAGGCAGGGAAGCAGATCACTCTTCACTCCCAGTCGGAGTCCTCCCCCATCAGACAGTGCTGGTGGACACGATTGGTTCTCGTGTCGAAAGAACTCCTGTAGGTTTCCATCTCTGGTCTGGCAAGCAATGAATAATCTTGAAAAGAGCTCCATGTCCTGTTTGAGAGAGACCAATTTCTGTTTTGATACTCTCTTCACGGTTGAAGTACCGAACACCAGTAGCTTATTTCTTGGTATGGTGTCGTCAACTAACTTTGTTCTCTCAACAAGGCGTTCTCTAGTGAAAGCTTCGAATTTGTGCTCTCCTGTCTGCTTCACCTTTCTAACTGCCTCAACAGCTGAAGGTCCAGCAAGTTCCTTTGAGTGGAGAACAATCAGGTCATCGCTTTCCTCCTCAAATGGATTTCCAAAATGTTCCATTGCCGTGACCAAAGAGCATACATCTTTGATAAATGAGACCTGGACACTTGTTGTTTGGTCATGGTGACGTGTGTTATCTGATTTCTTAGAACCAATCTCAAACTCCTGTATCGACACTAAGTCGCCCAAGTAATTCTGTGTCTTGAAGTAGGTGGGGTAGGTAGGTCTTCAAGACCTTCTAAGTTAGCCTTTCTCTCACGATTATAGAGACCTACTAGGCATCTGGTGTGATACTTAGCTTCCATGGACATCATGTCCCCAGCACTAAGTCGCCCAAGTAATTCTGTGTCTTGAAGTAGGGTTGCAGCAGCACGCACCCGTTTGTCTACTCGAAACATTTCTGCATTATGAATGCCTTCATTGCCAGCAGGCTGTCTGCAGAAGAAACAGATGTCCTGTGTCATTTCAGAAGTCCGACTTGGCTGGGATCTTCTGAGTTTGCATTCTTGTTGATCAGCAGGGCTTTCACTGCATGCTCGCTTTTTTGCTCTGTTCAACCTCATTTCATTGTACTTCAGCCTGCATGTATGATGGTATTGAGCTTTGTTCGCAATCATGGCTGCTTCAATACCATGACCCTCATCCAGTCTTCCAATTGGTAATGTTGAAGGGAGCTGGCCAAGTTCATTAAACTGGATTAAATGCCCTGCAAGTGAAGTGTAGCCACTCCCCTTGTCTGCTCGTGTGTTCTGCAAAGGACATGTCAATGCCTCTGACGTGTGTTCTTGGCATATAACACAGAGCTTCCAGTCAGTCTTGGCTGTGCAAGAAGTTGCTTGACCATCAAAATTCACAAGTTGAAATTTCTTTGATATTTTGTCAAATGAGAAAAAAAACAATGTTTGCTGTAAAGGCCGAGGGGCTATCCTTTTACCACCTTTTACTACAGGGAAACACATTCAAATATGGGATACAACTAGGTTCGGATAAGAACATTTACCCTACACCTAGCCCGATCGTTCATCCAGGACCATTCAATTCCTGTGCGATCTGTACACCTTCCAGGTAACTATATGAAAGTCATATAATCCCGCGCTGGCACATCCTGTCCATTCAGGTGCGGCTATCTAACTACATCTAAATGTATATACACTATTAAGTAGATGTGGGGCTAACATTAAACAGCATTTAGGAAACTAAACTACACTACCACTAAACTATCACCACAACCAGCACATAGAAATAGAAGAAATATGGCATATAATTATGTGTATTATGAGTGTATTTAGCTGGCACTGAACCCCATGCTGAGTTTCACAGCAGTGGTGTCACCAGTGTGCCCTGGTTGTGCTTCAACATCCACTCTATTACATTTCCATTCATTAAATGGTTCAGTTGTTTTTATTTTGCAGATACCTGTATAGGATGTTTTTGTTTATTGGATCAACATTTAAATTTCAATAAAATAGATCATAGTAGGCATATAGGCCTAGTATTTTCTTGCAATTTCAGTAGGTGTATATACAGTTGGGAGGTAGAAGGAACCTTCTGGCCAATCACAAAGTTCCAAATTTGAATTCTGCTTCATAAAAAATATACTGATTTGACACCCATATCATACAATAACGGCTGCCATCTTGAAAATGGCAGCCATCTTGAATATTCAATGACAATGTTCAATTGTCCAAAATACATTTACCAAGTACTATGTATGGTAAATAAGTCTGAAATATCATATTATATCCATCACTCATAATAAAACAATTGTTGCTGGCGGCCATTTTGAAAAATGGCTGCTATGGGCGCCATGTTGAAAATTCAAGATGGCTCCACATCCAAATCTTTTTAGAATGCCTTTGGCTATAAGTGTACCAAATTTCATGCTTTTATCGCAAACTGAACGATTGTTTTGCTTATCTGCTGCACTAAAACAGACATTGTCGTTGAGTATAACACTATAGCATCTGTTAGTGTTAATCCTGCATGTTTCTGTCCTTTACGTATTGTCCTCAGCTCTCTGGGAGGAGAGACTCTCTGGCTCGTCTGTTGAGGAGACAGAAGGTCAGTGGAGCAGAGGAAGAGACAAAAGGACAGAGGGACGGAGAGGAGGTGGAGTTTAAGAGGGAGGTGGAGCTTCATCTGTACTCCGTCTCCAAGATCTCTCACATCTACCTGCACCTCCAGAGCTCCTGGAACAGCTACATTATAGTGAGTGACTATGGTCCAGTGTCGCCAGGTGTATGAAAACAAGATCAAAAGAAGCAACCAACATTATACTTTAAACCTACAGTACGCACCACGTCTGTTGGCCAAATGACGCGTAGACATTCACCACTCTACTAGAACATGCAAACAAGTGCAGGGAGGCCACACCGATGATAGACTTTTATTTCTTATCAAAGTCTGAGTTTGACAGACTATAATAAGTGTGTGTGTGTGTGTGTGTGTGTGTGTGTGTGTGTGTGTGTGTGTGTGTGTGTGTGTGTGTGTGTGTGTGTGTGTGTGTGTGTGTGTGTGTGTGCGTGTGCGTGCGTGCGCATGGACGTCTCTCTCTCTCTCCAGCGAGCCACTCTGTTGTTAGACCCTCTCTACAGGAGAACATGCAACATTGCATCCAGTTCTTCTTCACACAAACAACCTCCTAGCATCAGGTAACAACCTCCTAGCATCAGGTAACAACCTCCTAGCATCAGGTACTGATCTACACAAATCACTGCAGCATAAATACGCTTAAAGGAAAACTGTAGAAACTCACACATTTTCAACCCTGTATCTTCATATAATTCCTCACATTTCTGTCTATTCACTCTGTGTCTCAGAGGAGAAACCTGCCTCCAGTGACATCATCGGTAGGCATTAATCATTACTTAATTATTTTGTATTAATGCAATAACAATGGCTAACCTTTCCAGGAAGAGAAGGGCTGTAGTTTCTATAAGCTTGGAATCCCCATCAAAGATGTCACTGGTAGGCAGCTAGGTTTCTGAACTGTCCACAGCCCACCAATGAGATGCAGAGTGAGTAGAAAACAATTCAACTTATAATGAGCATTACTTATGGCTCCTACACACTGTAGGAGTTTTAAAGTTGTCGGCGAGTCATCACATCGTTATGTATTTCACACTACAGGAGTCTTTATTTTTATTTGTATCGTCATTATATCTGTGTAGCTTTCACACTAAATGATTGGTCGCCGACTAGGCATCACACACAAGAGTTCACGAGATGCGATCCAGACCTGATACATATACGCTACAATTCCAATTCATTTTGACATCGCACGTACGTGCAGGATGCCGTGATACAAGCACGAGACTGTCACAGGACGCAGGAATAGGCTATGTTTTTATTTCATAATTCTCTGTCTCGGTTATCTCTCCCTAACTTTCTATATTATTATTGGGCTGCCAACATAAAGGTGATGTTGTGTTGGAGGCATAGACTGTAAAAAATATGGACAAAGCGTTCCCCGGGTCTAACATGAACGTAAAATGAAGCCTGTAATAATATGCTAATTCCTGATGTAAGTCGCCATCTTTCTAGATCCGTTTGGTACCAGCTGGCCATTGGCTGGCTCCGTTTTGTACCAGCTGGTCATTGGCTGCCCAGACAACGAGGCGGGACTTCCCCCCTTCTTCTCCGTTGGTTTTTATTTTGACTCGAGTGGGAGGAGAAGACTCTTGAGTGGGAGGGGAATCCCGATCATAGACTGTAACGGTAGCCACGCCCCTCAGAACATACGCGACTTTATGGTCATTTTTTTAATTAATGGGACCATAATTTTCCAAAAAGAATATTATGACAT
>NC_139714.1:14612934-14692934 GCF_964188405.1 Protomyctophum parallelum
AATTATAATGGAATGAATGAATGAATTGAAATTCTCCTTTTGTAGTATCTGTTCTCATCAATTTCATATCTGATATGTCATGGGACTAAATATTAAACAGATTTTTGTTTGACTTTTGTATTGAATTTAAGTCCCATTTTATGTTTTGGGTATTCTTTTTGGAAATGTTCACAAATATTGACGTATTTTCAAATAGAGGTCCATGGACAAATACAATACATATAAATACCGTATATGGGGGTCCTTGACATGAAAATGTTTCAGGACCACTGTAATGTATTTATGTATTACTCTCACTGATTTCTCATTGTCTGTGTCTGTGTCTGTCTCTGTCTCTGTCTCTGTCTCTGTCTCTGTATCCGTCTCTGTCTCTCTCTCTCTTCCCCTCCCCTCTCTCCCTCAATATCTCTGTTTTGTATGTTGGGTGTTTCATGGTGTTTTTCCTTTTCTTATGTGAACGTGTATGTTATTCGTATGCAGCTGTGACCTTTAACCTTGAACCCCCCTCTCTCTCTGCCCCATCTCCACAGTGTAGTTTCTTGGACCACCAGGCTCAGCAGGTGGTCAGGGTGTGGTCAGACAGTGACCAGGGGCTCCTGGGTCCAGTCCAGGCCGTGCTGCTGTTCCAGCGCTGTCGGGTCCTGGTGGCCTGTCTTCAGCACAGCGGGCCGCTGGAACAGCACCTGCAGAACCACTTCAGAGAGGAGTTCAGGTTCGCTTGGATATTTCTCTCTTGTGTGTGGCTTCGGTTCCTTAACGTTTTCCTCTTAACATCCATGAAAACCGGGAAACCTTTAGATTTAAGCTACTGTATAGCAACACGGGTCAAATACATATCATTTAAGCTATATACAAATATCAACACGGGTCAAATACATATCATTTAAGCTATATACTAGGGCATTAACGACTTGAGATTTTTCCCAGTCGACTTGTCGGACAGTAATTTATCGATAAGTCGAATTATCGTTTCTGGCGGCGGGGGGGGGGGGGGGGGGGGGGGCGGACGCGGACGCGCGGGGGGGGGGGGGATTTAACAGGGGCGGGTGGAGCTGCCGCGCGCTCAAATACGGAGCATGTCAAACATAGCACTGCGCATTCAGTGGCCTCTCCAATATGACACAGTCACAGTGCATGTATCATCTATATCAGAGGTTCCCAAACACCGGTGCCGGTCCGCGGGACACGTGGCACTGGTACGCAAGAGGGGAATTCTACGTTTTGCGTCGTTTAAAAATGTCCAATCTTTGTATCTTTAGCAGCAGCAGCTGTAGGCTATTTTGTGACGATAGCATTAATGAAACCAAACGCTACACGCGGTTCCGGTACAGGATTATTATTTCATGTGAATCATGTCAAAATGAAAAGATGATGTTATCCAGGTAAAGTAGTGGTATTGGCACACAGCGCAGCAGCAGCACCGAGAACACAATGAGAGATATGACATTATTATTCTCCTCCTCCTCCTCCTCCACAACTCGATAACGTTCTCATTTGTTACTCATTTTCTGAGCCATGCAAATAAACAACAACCCGCACTGACCGGAGACGGAGAGGTTCATGTGCGCTGCGCGTAAAGCTTAGCCAGAAACAGACAGTCATTGCGTCAGCATGCATGTAGCCTCGGGAACCCAGACGTTATATTTCCAGCACGGAGGTGAGGGGGATATCGTTTGGGGGTAACGTTTGCGTGCTTCTATCTGTTACTTCTCTGACACAGCGCAGTTCAAACAGACTTCAGCCAGTCTCAATAGTGGGACACCGCGTGCTGAGAGCCACATAGCCTACACAGCTGCATTTGGTTTTTAATTAAGGGCGCGTTCTGAATGCAATGAAAAAAGGGGAGAAAAAAAAAAAAAAAAAAGCTCAACTTTCGACTCGCGCTGCTGCGAGTCGACTCGTGACTCGTTTATCGATAAATCGATAAATCGATTTTTTGATGAATGCCCTACTATATACATATAGCAACACGGGTCAAATACATATCATTTAAGCTATATACATATAGCAACACGGGTCAAATACATATCATTTTCGGGGTCCTAGGCACGACAAAGTTTGAGAGCTACTGATATAGAAAGCAGTTGTAGAATCAGCCTTAGGTTGCGCCACATTTTCACTATTTTTTCAAAAATAGCAGAACTACAAGCTCGTAGCGCGCCACTCGGTGGCTATTTTTCAATAGCTAAATTATAACATAATGTTTAAAACACCAAAAGGGGTTTCCGGCACCCAAAACGGGTTAATGGTTAACGTCTGATTCCTTATCGTAAATTTTATTATGAAAGTAGAACAACACCAGACAGTAATATTTGTTATTATATTGATATTAGCTGATGATGAATAATAATGAATACATATTTAATTGGTTAATTCAACTGGAGAACAAAACGCTTTTGTGGAGCCGCCCTGCTCTATATAGCCATGATTACTTTCAGAATTCTTGTTTAATTTGCATGTTCAAAATAAAGCTTTTCATTCATTAAAGTCTTTCCGTTTAATCAGAAAATATTATTTATAGCAGTGGTTCTCAATCTCTGGTCCAGGGACCCGTGGGGGTCCTTCAGGACACGTGCAGATCTACAAGCTCACATCACATTGTGAGCTTGTAGATCTGCTATTTTGTAAAAAGTTATGAAAAATATCTGGAATAGCCTATGTTACACACATTCCAGATCTCTACACAAATATTGTATGCGGGTCCTTGGCACAACATCTTCTCAGATGGGGGTCCATACATGTTTTTGTGAGGTTGAGAACCATTGACAGTCACCAGAGTCCCAAAGGCAATTTTCCATTTGATGTTCAATTTAACGGACAATAAAGTTTTCCTCATCTTCTTGATGTTTTTCAGGTACTACGTGAAGGGGGCGTATCTCAAGGAGAGGTTGTTACATCACTACCCCATCAGCCAACCAGCTGCCAGATTAGTCACCCAGCTCCAAGCACTCATACTGCAGACATGACCGCACGCACGCGCATCACTAGATGCTTTTTCAGCCGTTGCAAATGATGCTGAATGTTTTGTCGTTTCTTCATTATAACACTAATTATCATATAATGATGTGTAGTTTGTAAATACATCAAAGATGCGAATATAATCCATTTCTAATGGATGCCTTGGCCTGGAGGAGAGGTCATCAGGTGGTCTCCAACCTTCTTAGAGTGTTTCAACCCTCAACCACTGCACTCTCCAGTTGGCGGGTCAGCAGTGATTGGCCAAGTCACTGCCCCTCTCCTCCAGGCCTCCAGCTATAGACAAGTCCACGGAGGGGCGCCCTGCACGCAGCCATCACCGAGGCGCAACCAGCACCAAGAGGGCGAGCCACACCCGGCCAACAGGCTGTGGGTCGAAACCTGCCGGCCAGGTGCAGAAAACCAGTGCTGACCACACCTCAGCAACCACCGCGCCCAGGGCACCCCCCCCCCGCGGACCCGCCCACTGTCCTTTCTCCCCTGCCAGAACTAGTAGGAAGCTCTCTCTGCCTTGTGTGTTCTTGGGGGACATCAGGCACTGGGAGGTCTCTAGGACTATGGTTTGCCTCCTGCCTAGTTTCCTCCTACGTCTCACCAGACTGTTCATCTGTGCGGTGTGCATGTGTCCGTCCTTGTCCACACTATTTGAGTTAAGGGAGCCTTCTCTGCGTCTGTGTCACTGTCATAGTTGTTGTCGTTGAATCTGTCCTATCGAGTCTCTCTTCCTCCCCTCCTCTCGGGAGACTCTGGGGTATTGCTCATTTGCATGGTCTGTAGCTTGCGTGGTGCCCTCTTGCGAGTGCTGCAACAGAGGTTGCAAACCCCTGTTTCCTAAGCAGTGAGTGTGTGCCTTCACCGGAGTGATTTAATGTTGTATAAAACTGGATTATGAATCCTTTTCTGTCATTGTTCTGAACTGAATAAACCATAAATATAAGTGGTGTGGTGTAAATACTAAATACAGTGTTCAGATCTTTTACATATATTGATGAATCTAGCCATTCATTTTCTGTTGTTGTCATGGTTCATTACTACATGTGGGGAAAAAGCAGCACATGTAGCGATTACTTTACAAAGGTCTCAGTCATTCAGAAGTGTTTGTTCAGGAGCTGGTCACTGCATGGGCTCTCATTGACTCCAATGCATTCCACCGAACTTCCGGGTGCAGTTTGGCTCCCATGGTGCAACAAATCTGCCATCTGGAATGATAGTGGAAATGACGTTGGTGTGTCCTTAACTTATTTTTAATATACCTTGTAGGAACTAGGAAGTGAGGTGGCTGGGGGTTCCATTTTGGTTTGTTGTGGGGTGACAGCGAGACTTAAAGCCTATACACTACCATCCAAATCAGAACTCTGAACCAATGAATACTGATGTGTTGTACCCTGATAGCTCTATCACCTACATCCCTATCCCATCCTAATCCCTACAGCCCATGATCACTGTTGCAGCGTTATGGGAATGCATGCATGAATCAATGCATCTTGATTCAACTTGTCTGACAAGTACCAGTTTTGACATTATACACTGATGTATTTGCACTGTCCCCTTCTTTCCTCTGTTGTTTTAACAACTGATGGTGGCTTGCTGGTGGGGTGGGTGGAAGAGGGTGAGTAAGCTATCTATCTGTATATTATATCTGCCTCTGTGTACTGTATGTTTCTATACATGTTATTCATGTTTTTATGGGTCCCCCTCTGAAATCGAATACAATACCGTACCCCATAGACAGCATGCACCTGCCCTAGCTTCAGGAATCTTCAATCTGTGCAGGCAAGTGGTGCACACTAGATTTAGATTATTATTATTATTATTATTATTATTGAGGGGCGTTTATATGGACCGGGGGAGAGGCCATCAGGCTGAGGCTGCAGAGCCACTCTGCTACAATAACACAGACAATACGTCAACACAAACATTGACAAAAGACAAAAGTGCACACACACACATACATAAATCTATATACACATACACGAAATACATGCATACATAATTACCCTACCTATTGTTCTGATGCTGTGTGTTGAACATCCATCTCTCAGGTCATCTGGGAAAGGCCTGCTTTCTAGTTTATGTCCCTATAGAAACGTCATGATAAACGTGGAGAAGCAGCAGCATTCAGTGTTTATGCTCCACAAATTCTGAACAAACAAACTCATAGAAGAATCACAACTTTGTTCAGTGTTTATGCTCCACATATATCTGGAACAATTAAACTCCTACATCAACGACGTAGAGTCTGTGTGGGCCACGGGGCTGCAGCCCCCATGAAGAATCCTAGGGCCCCTTTAGGCCCCCATGAAGATTTTCGTGGACATTTTATATTTACATTACAGATTTCCTGGGAATTATTGACCCTCTGTGACTCTGTCACAGTCAGAGCATACTATTTACACATATTTACACATCCTCTCCGCCTGGCTGTTCAGAGGTGTTAAAAGGGTTGGGTGCGGCCACCAAGTACTCAAATGCTAATCGGGTTTCTTTTGTTTTCACCTAGCCAGGGAGGTATAAATATGCCTACAGTACAGTACAGTGCTATGCTTACTTTTCATTCACAATGAATTTGCCACCAGCTAAGAAGGGTCGCTTCGTCCAGAGAAAGCTACAGTTCGCCAGTGATGCCAGCCTGTCGCCGCTTAAACCTACCGCCGAAGCAGCTACTCCGAGTCCAACGGTTCTTTTAAGAGCCAATAATTCCTGCAGCAGTAACCAGCAGAGAGAGATACTGTTCGTCGCCAGCCTGTCGCCGCTTAAACCTGCCGCCGAAGCAGCTACTCCGAGTCCAACGGTTCTCTTAAGAGCCAATTGTTACAAGAATTTAGTAAAGAAATTGGACGTGTATGACATAGCCAACGAGTTCATTGACCGCTGTGCTGCAAGGAGAAACACTTTGCTCGTGTGCTGAATGGTACGTGAATAATTGATCATGCTGAAATGCTGCAACAATATGCTGAAACAATTTAAATCTTTACTATTGATCATTGAAAATGTTCAAACTATTTAATTTTTTACTGTTGAACATTGCATGCTGAAATGTTGAAACAATATGCTGAAACAATTTAAATCTTTACTATTGATCATTGAAAATGTTGAAACAATTTAATTCTTTACTGTTGAACATTGCATGCTGAAATGTTGAAACAAGATGAGTGAATCATGTGTTCTGAAATCGTACCGCTGTGTTTATTACCAATCTGTAAATAATAGTACCAGTTATGAGCATAACTCATAACTCTTCGGCTCTACCTACATCACCAACAAAACGTTCCGTGTTTATGCTCCAGCCTCCAGAATAGCTCCACATACCTGGAACAAACTCCCACCACCGTCTGCTTCCCTGCATTGTTGCTTGCCCCTGCAGCATATTAATAAACTGTAAAGAGAGTAGATTTGTGTATACTGTCTCACAGTCTCACTAATGCCACCCGAAACAGTTGCAGTCGACACTCTCTTGCTTCGTAAACAATGAACGAAACATGGCTTTGTCCCATATAGGCTTTGGCGAAGTTTGGCCAGACTCAGCGTGGATCACTGACGCTTCCTCCACAGGTGATTTCATCAGAGCCATATGTAGTGGGTTGAGCTTTTCCTATCATGTGACACCCCAATTGCCCATATTCAGGATAGCTGAGACACCTGGGTGTTCACTGAATAAGAGGGAGCCACACCCAGCTATCAGAGTAGCTGGCTGACTTGTTGTGTTTGCCTGGTGGTGTGTTGGGGTTGTATGTGCAGGAGAATGTCATTGACGGTATGTAAGGTCTCCATGTGTTTTTATAATTGTAAAGTTACGAGCAGAATCTAAGTGTTCCTTATTTTACACTTTTACAGGCATCTGACAGTGGGAATCCCACCCTGGGATAGGCTGCTTTGTTTCCCCCCACCTGTTGTAGGCTATACTATAGCTTCGTATGACTCTCATGCGGAGCTGCTGTTTGTTGGCTCCTGATCGTTTAGTGGCTTGCTGCCCCATGGACCAGCTAGGAGTACTGACTGTGGCCTCGTATACATTTATGTGGCGCTTTTCCAGCTCCAGTTGGTTGGGTGGCATGCTCCAGGGACCGAGAGCTGATGACAGCATGGCCTCTCATGGCCTAGCCCTAGTGTGGCATTCTTAACTCGGAGGTAAAGGGCTGCCTCTGCATATTGTACTAATTTTAATTTGTAATTATGTCTATTAATATATTGTCTTTTTGTTTTATTAGGAGGAGCTCTGTGCCCCTGCTGTTTTTGTCCTTATTAGTTTGGTTATCTGTTTTAGTTTAAGTATTTTGTTGTTTTGTGCAAACCAGCTGATTGATTCAACAAGCATTGAATTGATGCAAAACTATAGGCTTTGAATATAGTAAATTTGCCTCTGACTGGGCTAGAGTTGTAGTCCCGACAAGTGGTGGGTCACGTGGTATAGGCTGTCTGGGGGTTTTAACTAGTTTAGTGCATGGTTTGTGAAATCAGTGTTGTGTGTGTATCTAACTTTATCCGTTTGTCTTGCAGTGTGAGGGGCTTGAGTGTGCGTGCGCTCTTTGGTGGCGTTGCAAACTTCTCCCCTCACTCCCTCACTCCCTGCCTTCCCCCTGTCAGCAAGGACACCTCTTGTTCCCCCTGGCTACTGGTATTGTGGTAATAGTTAGCATAACTGACATTTTAACCTAGTTTCTGATATGTTGTAGTCATTCCTTTTTAAATAGGTTGTTCAATTAAATAATTATATTTCTGATCTGATGACCCTTACCTGTAGTTTTAAGTGATTAAAGTATTCTGCTTTGAGCCTAAATAAATTATACATTTTTGTACTGGAACTACACGTCTCTGCTCCCTCTTCTTATCATTGCCCAGTGGGCTATTGTACATATATTCTCTGGGTGAAAATCCCAGAGTGGTGTAGTCTGGTGTTCTGTGTCCGGGCCTTAGTGCCCTGGCCACACATAGATTAAGACATAGTTACGACATTGAGCGGGCAGAAGTAAGAGCCATGAAGTGAACGGTCGTAACTCTGTCTTACTCTATGGCTCTGGTGTGCTGCTTGTGCACCCTACGTGTGCACCACTTAACATGGTCACTTGATGGCGACCTAAGGCCACAAATAATAAAAATCACACCCGTGAAATGAGGGGCTCTCTTATCATCATACATTTAATCATAATAAAGTCAAGCTAACCTCGATAATTTCACTGCTCCTGTATTTCTCTAGGTTGGACAGTAGATGACAGTGTTTTACAATTTATACAGTATAGGGCAGGCTACATGATCTAGACTCGACTCTAGAGACAACACTGGCAATGTTATTGAGTCATTTAGCATCAATTTACAAACCATATTTCTATATATTATATAATCTATATGATGTATATTTTGTGGGAGTGGGGTTCCAAGTACATCAGCAACGGTCATGCCAGACATTCATTTATGTTCCTTTCCACACACACACACACACACACACACACACACACACACACTCTGACAGTTCACCTGTACGGAAGCAGATTTATGCATGCATGTTTCTCCCCTCGGTTATGAAATTGTGCGTTTTTCAGCCTTAAGGTCCCAGCTTAGCTGAGAGAGAAAGATGAAGGAGGTACACCCCCCCACGGCCCCCCCACTACATATTGTATAAGCTTTTTCATAGATTTCATAGATCAGTAGGCTATATGTTGGATATATCATACGGCATACTGTAGCACGCCGTTTTTCATCATTTTTGAGGATTTGAAAAAATGAAAAAAAAACAAAACATGGGTTATAGCCCATCGTTTTTGAAATTTTGAAAAAAAATTACCTTGTTTTTCATTTTTGAACATGGGCTATAGCCCATACCGTACAGCATACTATAGCACGCCGTTTTTCATCATTTTTGAGGATTTGAAAAAAATGAAAAAATTAAAAAAACGATGGGTTATAGCCCATGTTTTTTGAAATTTTGAAAAAAAGTTATCCTCGTTTCTCATCATTTTGGACCATGGGCTATAGCCCATATCGTACGGCATACTATAGCACGCCGTTTTTCATCCTTTTTGAGGATTTGAAAAAAATGAAGAAAAACAAAACAAAACATGGGTTATAGCCCATCGTTTTTTGATTTTTTTTATTGTATAGCAGTGGCTCACAGCCTCAGCCTGATGACCTCAAAAGTCTCATATCTCCCCTGAGCCATAGGCAGTTGCTTTGGCTTAGTGGTTAAGATGTTGTCCTTCAGTGCAGGTGACCTGTGTTCGATTCCTGGGTGTTACACTCTGATGAACGTGATTCTATATTCAACTCTTGATTCTTTCAACTTTACTATCTGAAGGCTAACATACAAAAGATCGCTTCAACAGTACAAAGAGGCAGATGTTACTGAGTGATGGTGTAGTAGGGGTTATTCCGCACAGAGAGTTCATTTTCAAATCCCACTCTTCCTAAAGTTTAATGCTAGTTATTGAGCTTCATTTACTGCTATTCTAGCAGTGGCTCACAGCCTCAGCCTCAGCCTCAGCCTCAGCCTCAGCCTCAGCCTGATTACCTCAAAACTCTAATTGTCGTAGTGGTTAAGATGTTGGCTTTCCACGTGGGAGACCAGGGTTCGATTCCCGGCTGTTACACTATCATATAAAAGAAGACCTCAACAGCGCTAAGAAACATCTGATTAATATGATTCTGTGTTATTTAAACTTTACTAACTGAAGGCTAACGAACAAAAGATCACTTCAAAATGACCAGGAGACTTTGCCTGAGAGTGTCTGACTGATGGTGCAATGGTCTAATCATCAGGCTTTCAGTACAGACATTCCATGTTCAAGTCCTGTTCCTCCTACAGCTCAATGCTGCAGTAATTTGAACTTTTCAAGGCTTGAATGAAAAATAAAAACTCAAAAGCACCAGGAGACATCTGCTGAATGCCCAAAGGTGCCTTGGCGTAATGGTGTGGAGCGCTTGACCCGTTGCCTCTGCTACAGGCAGTTGGCAGGTTCAAGTCCCATGTCATGACATCAAGGTGCTGGAGGACCATCGGGAGAGGGTGCTCTCTCCCCCTGTTTCCTGAGATGTAACGGTTGGGGCTTATGTCTGAAAGAACCCTGTCCAGCTAACCTTTTACCATGAAAATGTCCAATTTAACATATTCTTACCACCTCTCAGTTTGCCCTTTTCCAACTGGCCTGGAAGCCAGACATAAAAGAGGGACTTTCCAACCAAGTTTTGGCCCAGTATGCAAATAGACAGACTATTCTTTCTGTCAGATGATGGGCCAAATTGCTATTTTATTTTTAAACGTTTGACCTAATTCTTATCTGTAAAATTTTAGGTGTACAGGGTTCTTTCAAACATAACCCCCAACTGCTACTTTTCAGGAAACAGGGGGAGAGAGCATCGTCTCCCGATGGTCCTCACTAGTACCTTGCATGGGACTTGAACCTGCAGGCAGGTGGTAGCAGAGGCTACCGATCAAGCACACCACACCATTGAGCTAAGGCACCTTGGGGCAATCAGCAGATGTCTCCTGGTGCTTATGAGTTTTTATTTTTTATTCTAGCCTTGAAAAATTCAAATTACTGCAGCATTGGTTGAGTATTAGTTTTGAACCAGTAACCTTTGGATTATGAACCTCAGATTTATCTTTTGAGCCACATCGGCATGTAAGGTACAATCGGGAACTTATATTTAACCAGCCGTTTAGAATTTAGATGGACAGTGAAAATGTTCTTCAGGAGAATTGAACCCGGAATGTTCTGCTTATAAACCCCAGGTTTATCTACGGTGCCACACTGGCATGTGAGGTACAATCGGGAACTTATATTTAACCATCCGTTTAGAATTTAGATGGACAGTTCTGTTTATAAACGTCTAAAACAAGTCTAAAAATAGACGTGTTTTAGACGTCTGTTTTGAGGATATGAAAAAAAAAAAAAAAAACATGGGTTATAGCCCATCGTTTTTTGAAACTTTGAAAAAAAAAAAAAAAATCGTTTTTCATCATTTTTGAACATGGGCTATAGCCCATACCGTATGGCATACTATAGCACGCCGTTTTTCATCATTTTTGAGGATTTGAAAAAAATGAAAAAATGAAAAAAACGATGGGTTATAGCCCATGTTTTTTGAAATTTTGAAAAAAAAAGTTATCCTCGTTTCTCATCATTTTGGACCATGGGCTATAGCCCATATCGTATGGCATACTATAGCACGCCGTTTTTCATCATTTTTGAGGATTTGAAAAAAATGAAAAAATGAAAAAAACGATGGGTTATAGCCCATGTTTTTTTTAATTTTGAAAAAAAAAGTTATCCTCGTTTCTCATCATTTTGGACCATGGGCTATAGCCCATATCGTACGGCATACTATAGCACGCCGTTTTTCATCATTTTTGAGGATTTGAAAAAAATGAAAAAAACGATGGGTTATAGCCCATGTTTTTTGAAATTTTGAAAAAAAATGTTATCCTCGTTTCTCATCATTTTGGACCATGGACTATAGCCCATATCGTACGGCATACTATAGCATGCCGTTTTTCATCATTTTTGAGGATTTGAAAAAAATGAAAAAATGAAAAAAACGATGGGTTATAGCCCATGTTTTTTGAAATTTAGAAAAAAAAAGTTATCCTCGTTTCTCATCATTTTGGACCATGGGCTATAGCCCATATCGTACGGCATACTATAGCACGCCGTTTTTCATCATTTTTGAGGATTTGAAAAAAATGAAAAAAACGATGGGTTATAGCCCATGTTTTTTGAAATTTTGAAAAAAAAAAGTTATCCTCGTTTCTCATCATTTTGGACCATGGGCTATAGCCCATATCGTATGGCATACTATAGCACGCCGTTTTTCATCATTTTTGAGGATTTGAAAAAAATGAAAAAATGAAAAAAACGATGGGTTATAGCCCATGTTTTTTGAAATTTTGAAAAAAAAAGTTATCCTCGTTTCTCATCATTTTGGACCATGGGCTATAGCCCATATCGTACGGCATACTATAGCACGCCGTTTTTCATCATTTTTGAGGATTTGAAAAAAATGAAAAAATGAAAAAAACGATGGGTTATAGCCCATGTTTTTTGAAATTTTGAAAAAAAAAGTTATCCTCGTTTCTCATCATTTTGGACCATGGGCTATAGCCCATATCGTATGGCATACTATAGCACGCCGTTTTTCATCATTTTTGAGGATTTGAAAAAAATGAAAAAATGAAAAAAAACGATGGGTTATAGCCCATGTTTTTTGAAATTTTGAAAAAAAAAGTTATCCTAGTTTCTCATCATTTTGGACCATGGGCTATAGCACATATATTACGGCATACTATAGCACGCAGTTTTTCATCATTTTTGAGGATTTGAAAAAAATGAAAAAATGAAAAAAACAATGGGTTATAGCCCATGTTTTTTGAAATTTTGAAAAAAAAAGTTATCCTCGTTTCTCATCATTTTGGACCATGGGCTATAGCCCATATCGTATGGCATACTATAGCACGCCGTTTTTCATCATTTTTGAGGATTTGAAAAAAATGAAAAAATGAAAAAAACGATGGGTTATAACCCATGTTTTTTTAAATTTTGAAAAAAAAAGTTATCCTCGTTTCTCATCATTTTGGACCATGGGCTATAGCCCATATCGTACGGCATACTATAGCACGCCGTTTTTCATCATTTTTGAGGATTTGAAAAAAATGAAAAAAACGATGGGTTATAGCCCATGTTTTTTGAAATTTTGAAAAAAAAAGTTATCCTCGTTTCTCATCATTTTGGACCATGGGCTATAGCCCATATCGTACGGCATACTATAGCACGCCGTTTTTCATCATTTTTGAGGATTTGAAAAAAATGAAAAAAACGATGGGTTATAGCCCATGTTTTTTGAAATTTTGAAAAAAAAAGTTATCCTCGTTTCTCATCATTTTGGACCATGGGCTATAGCCCATATCGTACGGCATACTATAGCATGCCGTTTTTCATCATTTTTGAGGATTTGAAAAAAATGAAAAAATGAAAAACACGATGGGTTATAGCCCATGTTTTTTGAAATTTTGAAAAAAAAAGTTATCCTCGTTTCTCATCATTTTGGACCATGGGCTATAGCCCATATCGTACGGCATACTATAGCATGCCGTTTTTCATCATTTTTGAGGATTTGAAAAAAATGAAAAAATGAAAAAAACGATGGGTTATAGCCCATGTTTTTTGAAATTTTGAAAAAAAAGTTATCCTCGTTTCTCATCATTTTGGACCATGGGCTATAGCCCATATCGTACGGCATACTATAGCACGCCGTTTTTCATCATTTTTGAGGATTTGAAAAAAATGAAAAAATGAAAAAAACGATGGGTTATAGCCCATGTTTTTTGAAATTTTGAAAAAAAAAGTTATCCTCGTTTCTCATCATTTTGGACCATGGGCTATAGCCCATATCGTATGGCATACTATAGCACGCCGTTTTTCATCATTTTTGAGGATTTGAAAAAAATGAAAAAATGAAAAAAAACGATGGGTTATAGCCCATGTTTTTTGAAATTTTGAAAAAAAAAGTTATCCTCGTTTCTCATCATTTTGGACCATGGGCTATAGCCCATATCGTACGGCATACTATAGCACGCCGTTTTTCATCATTTTTGAGGATTTGAAAAAAATGAAAAAAACGATGGGTTATAGCCCATGTTTTTTGAAATTTTGAAAAAAAAAGTTATCCTCGTTTCTCATCATTTTGGACCATGGGCTATAGCCCATATCGTATGGCATACTATAGCACGCCGTTTTTCATCATTTTTGAGGATTTGAAAAAAATGAAAAAATGAAAAAAACGATGGGTTATAGCCCATGTTTTTTGAAATTTTGAAAAAAAAAGTTATCCTCGTTTCTCATCATTTTGGACCATGGGCTATAGCCCATATCGTATGGCATACTATAGCACGCCGTTTTTCATCATTTTTGAGGATTTGAAAAAAATGAAAAAAAAACGATGGGTTATAGCCCATGTTTTTTGAAATTTTGAAAAAAAAAGTTATCCTCGTTTCTCATCATTTTGGACCATGGGCTATAGCACATATCGTACGGCATACTATAGCACGCAGTTTTTCATCATTTTTGAGGATTTAAAAAAAATGAAAAAATGAAAAAAACAATGGGTTATAGCCCATGTTTTTTGAAATTTTGAAAAAAAAAGTTATCCTCGTTTCTCATCATTTTGGACCATGGGCTATAGCCCATATCGTATGGCATACTATAGCACGCCGTTTTTCATCATTTTTGAGGATTTGAAAAAAATGAAAAAATGAAAAAAACGATGGGTTATAGCCCATGTTTTTTTAAATTTTGAAAAAAAAAGTTATCCTCGTTTCTCATCATTTTGGACCATGGGCTATAGCCCATATCGTACGGCATACTATAGCACGCCGTTTTTCATCATTTTTGAGGATTTGAAAAAAATGAAAAAATGAAAAAAACGATGGGTTATAGCCCATGTTTTTTTAAATTTTGAAAAAAAAAGTTATCCTCGTTTCTCATCATTTTGGACCATGGGCTATAGCCCATATCGTACGGCATACTATAGCATGCCGTTTTTCATCATTTTTGAGGATTTGAAAAAAATGAAAAAATGAAAAAAACGATGGGTTATAGCCCATGTTTTTTGAAATTTTGAAAAAAAAGTTATCCTCGTTTCTCATCATTTTGGACCATGGGCTATAGCCCATATCGTACGGCATACTATAGCACGCCGTTTTTCATCATTTTTGAGGATTTGAAAAAAATGAAAAAATGAAAAAAACGATGGGTTATAGCCCATGTTTTTTGAAATTTTGAAAAAAAAAGTTATCCTCGTTTCTCATCATTTTGGACCATGGGCTATAGCCCATATCGTATGGCATACTATAGCACGCCGTTTTTCATCATTTTTGAGGATTTGAAAAAAATGAAAAAATGAAAAAAAACGATGGGTTATAGCCCATGTTTTTTGAAATTTTGAAAAAAAAAGTTATCCTCGTTTCTCATCATTTTGGACCATGGGCTATAGCACATATCGTACGGCATACTATAGCACGCAGTTTTTCATCATTTTTGAGGATTTGAAAAAAATGAAAAAATGAAAAAAACAATGGGTTATAGCCCATGTTTTTTGAATTTTTTTTAAAAAAAGTTATCCTCGTTTCTCATCATTTTGGACCATGGGCTATAGCCCATATCGTATGGCATACTATAGCACGCCGTTTTTCATCATTTTTGAGGATTTGAAAAAAATGAAAAAATGAAAAAAACGATGGGTTATAGCCCATGTTTTTTTTAATTTTGAAAAAAAAAGTTATCCTCGTTTCTCATCATTTTGGACCATGGGCTATAGCCCATATCGTACGGCATACTATAGCACGCCGTTTTTCATCATTTTTGAGGATTTGAAAAAAATGAAAAAAACGATGGGTTATAGCCCATGTTTTTTGAAATTTTGAAAAAAAAAGTTATCCTCGTTTCTCATCATTTTGGACCATGGGCTATAGCCCATATCGTACGGCATACTATAGCATGCCGTTTTTCATCATTTTTGAGGATTTGAAAAAAATGAAAAAATGAAAAAAACGATGGGTTATAGCCCATGTTTTTTGAAATTTTGAAAAAAAAAGTTATCCTCGTTTCTCATCATTTTGGACCATGGGCTATAGCCCATATCGTACGGCATACTATAGCATGCCGTTTTTCATCATTTTTGAGGATTTGAAAAAAATGAAAAAATGAAAAAAACGATGGGTTATAGCCCATGTTTTTTGAAATTTTGAAAAAAAAGTTATCCTCGTTTCTCATCATTTTGGACCATGGGCTATAGCCCATATCGTACGGCATACTATAGCACGCCGTTTTTCATCATTTTTGAGGATTTGAAAAAAATGAAAAAATGAAAAAAACGATGGGTTATAGCCCATGTTTTTTGAAATTTTGAAAAAAAAAGTTATCCTCGTTTCTCATCATTTTGGACCATGGGCTATAGCCCATATCGTATGGCATACTATAGCACGCCGTTTTTCATCATTTTTGAGGATTTGAAAAAAATGAAAAAATGAAAAAAACGATGGGTTATAGCCCATGTTTTTTGAAATTTTGAAAAAAAAAGTTATCCTCGTTTCTCATCATTTTGGACCATGGGCTATAGCCCATATCGTATGGCATACTATAGCACGCCGTTTTTCATCATTTTTGAGGATTTGAAAAAAATGAAAAAATGAAAAAAAACGATGGGTTATAGCCCATGTTTTTTGAAATTTTGAAAAAAAAAGTTATCCTCGTTTCTCATCATTTTGGACCATGGGCTATAGCACATATCGTACGGCATACTATAGCACGCAGTTTTTCATCATTTTTGAGGATTTGAAAAAAATGAAAAAATGAAAAAAACAATGGGTTATAGCCCATGTTTTTTGAAATTTTGAAAAAAAAAGTTATCCTCGTTTCTCATCATTTTGGACCATGGGCTATAGCCCATATCGTATGGCATACTATAGCACGCCGTTTTTCATCATTTTTGAGGATTTGAAAAAAATGAAAAAATGAAAAAAACGATGGGTTATAGCCCATGTTTTTTTAAATTTTGAAAAAAAAAGTTATCCTCGTTTCTCATCATTTTGGACCATGGGCTATAGCCCATATCGTACGGCATACTATAGCACGCCGTTTTTCATCATTTTTGAGGATTTGAAAAAAATTAAAAAAACGATGGGTTATAGCCCATGTTTTTTGAAATTTTGAAAAAAAAAGTTATCCTCGTTTCTCATCATTTTGGACCATGGGCTATAGCCCATATCGTACGGCATACTATAGCATGCCGTTTTTCATCATTTTTGAGGATTTGAAAAAAATGAAAAAATGAAAAAAACGATGGGTTATAGCCCATGTTTTTTGAAATTTTGAAAAAAAAAGTTATCCTCGTTTCTCATCATTTTGGACCATGGGCTATAGCCCATATCGTATGGCATACTATAGCACGCCGTTTTTCATCATTTTTGAGGATTTAAAAAAAATGAAAAAATGAAAAAAAACGATGGGTTATAGCCCATGTTTTTTGAAATTTTGAAAAAAAAAGTTATCCTCGTTTCTCATCATTTTGGACCATGGGCTATAGCCCATATCGTATGGCATACTATAGCACGCCGTTTTTCATCATTTTTGAGGATTTGAAAAAAATGAAAAAATGAAAAAAACGATGGGTTATAGCCCATGTTTTTTGAAATTTTGAAAAAAAAAGTTATCCTCGTTTCTCATCATTTTGGACCATGGGCTATAGCCCATATCGTACGGCATACTATAGCATGCCGTTTTTCATCATTTTTGAGGATTTGAAAAAAATGAAAAAATGAAAAAAACGATGGGTTATAGCCCATGTTTTTTGAAATTTTGAAAAAAAAAGTTATCCTCGTTTCTCATCATTTTGGACCATGGGCTATAGCCCATATCGTATGGCATACTATAGCACGCCGTTTTTCATCATTTTTGAGGATTTAAAAAAAATGAAAAAATGAAAAAAAACGATGGGTTATAGCCCATGTTTTTTGAAATTTTGAAAAAAAAAGTTATCCTCGTTTCTCATCATTTTGGACCATGGGCTATAGCCCATATCGTATGGCATACTATAGCACGCCGTTTTTCATCATTTTTGAGGATTTGAAAAAAATGAAAAAATGAAAAAAACGATGGGTTATAGCCCATGTTTTTTGAAATTTTGAAAAAAAAAGTTATCCTCGTTTCTCATCATTTTGGACCATGGGCTATAGCCCATATCGTAAGGCATACTATAGCACGCCGTTTTTCATCATTTTTGAGGATTTGAAAAAAATGAAAAAAACCATGGGTTATAGCCCATGTTTTTTGAAATTTTGAAAAAAAAAGTTATCCTCGTTTCTCATCATTTTGGACCATGGGCTATAGCCCATATCGTACGGCATACTATAGCATGCCGTTTTTCATCCATTTTGAGGATTTGAAAAAAATGAAAAAATAAAAAAAACGATGGGTTATAGCCCATGTTTTTTGAAATTTTGAAAAAAAAAGTTATCCTCGTTTCTCATAATTTTGGACCATGGGCTATAGCCCATATCGTACGGCATACTATAGCACGCCGTTTTTCATCATTTTTGAGGATTTGAAAAAAATGAAAAAAACGATGGGTTATAGCCCATGTTTTTTGAAATTTTGAAAAAAAAAGTTATCCTCGTTTCTCATCATTTTGGACCATGGGCTATAGCCCATATCGTATGGCATACTATAGCACGCCGTTTTTCATCATTTTTGAGGATTTGAAAAAAATGAAAAAATAAAAAAAACGATGGGTTATAGCCCATGTTTTTTGAAATTTTGAAAAAAAAAGTTATCCTCGTTTCTCATCATTTTGGACCATGGGCTATAGCCCATATCGTATGGCATACTATAGCACGCCGTTTTTCATCATTTTTGAGGATTTGAAAAAAATGAAAAAATGAAAAAAAACGATGGGTTATAGCCCATGTTTTTTGAAATTTTGAAAAAAAAAGTTATCCTCGTTTCTCATCATTTTGGACCATGGGCTATAGCACATATCGTACGGCATACTATAGCACGCAGTTTTTCATCATTTTTGAGGATTTGAAAAAAATGAAAAAATGAAAAAAACGATGGGTTATAGCCCATGTTTTTTGAAATTTTGAAAAAAAAAGTTATCCTCGTTTCTCATCATTTTGGACCATGGGCTATAGCCCATATCGTACGGCATACTATAGCACGCCGTTTTTCATCATTTTTGAGGATTTGAAAAAAATGAAAAAATGAAAAAAACGATGGGTTATAGCCCATGTTTTTTTAAATTTTGAAAAAAAAAGTTATCCTCGTTTCTCATCATTTTGGACCATGGGCCATATCGTACGGCATACTATAGCACGCCGTTTTTCATCATTTTTGAGGATTTGAAAAAAATGAAAAAAACGATGGGTTATAGCCCATGTTTTTTGAAATTTTGAAAAAAAAAGTTATCCTCGTTTCTCATCATTTTGGACCATGGGCTATAGCCCATATCGTACGGCATACTATAGCATGCCGTTTTTCATCCATTTTGAGGATTTGAAAAAAATGAAAAAATAAAAAAAACGATGGGTTATAGCCCATGTTTTTTGAAATTTTGAAAAAAAAAGTTATCCTCGTTTCTCATAATTTTGGACCATGGGCTATAGCCCATATCGTACGGCATACTATAGCACGCCGTTTTTCATCATTTTTGAGGATTTGAAAAAAATGAAAAAATGAAAAGAACGATGGGTTATAGCCCATGTTTTTTGAAATTTTGAAAAAAAAAGTTATCCTCGTTTCTCATCATTTTGGACCATGGGCTATAGCCCATATCGTATGGCATACTATAGCACGCCGTTTTTCATCATTTTTGAGGATTTGAAAAAAATGAAAAAATGAAAAAAACGATGGGTTATAGCCCATGTTTTTTTAAATTTTGAAAAAAAAAGTTATCCTCGTTTCTCATCATTTTGGACCATGGGCTATAGCCCATATCGTACGGCATACTATAGCACGCCGTTTTTCATCATTTTTGAGGATTTGAAAAAAATGAAAAAATGAAAAAAACGATGGGTTATAGCCCATGTTTTTTTTAATTTTGAAAAAAAAAGTTATCCTCGTTTCTCATCATTTTGGACCATGGGCTATAGCCCATATCGTACGGCATACTATAGCATGCCGTTTTTCATCATTTTTGAGGATTTGAAAAAAATGAAAAAATGAAAAAAACGATGGGTTATAGCCCATGTTTTTTGAAATTTTGAAAAAAAAGTTATCCTCGTTTCTCATCATTTTGGACCATGGGCTATAGCCCATATCGTACGGCATACTATAGCACGCCGTTTTTCATCATTTTTGAGGATTTGAAAAAAATGAAAAAATGAAAAAAACGATGGGTTATAGCCCATGTTTTTTGAAATTTTGAAAAAAAAAGTTATCCTCGTTTCTCATCATTTTGGACCATGGGCTATAGCCCATATCGTATGGCATACTATAGCACGCCGTTTTTCATCATTTTTGAGGATTTGAAAAAAATGAAAAAATGAAAAAAACGATGGGTTATAGCCCATGTTTTTTGAAATTTTGAAAAAAAAAGTTATCCTCGTTTCTCATCATTTTGGACCATGGGCTATAGCACATATCGTACGGCATACTATAGCACGCAGTTTTTCATCATTTTTGAGGATTTGAAAAAAATGAAAAAATGAAAAAAACAATGGGTTATAGCCCATGTTTTTTGAAATTTTGAAAAAAAAAGTTATCCTCGTTTCTCATCATTTTGGACCATGGGCTATAGCCCATATCGTATGGCATACTATAGCACGCCGTTTTTCATCATTTTTGAGGATTTGAAAAAAATGAAAAAATGAAAAAAACGATGGGTTATAGCCCATGTTTTTTTTAATTTTGAAAAAAAAAGTTATCCTCGTTTCTCATCATTTTGGACCATGGGCTATAGCCCATATCGTACGGCATACTATAGCACGCCGTTTTTCATCATTTTTGAGGATTTGAAAAAAATGAAAAAAACGATGGGTTATAGCCCATGTTTTTTGAAATTTTGAAAAAAAAAGTTATCCTCGTTTCTCATCATTTTGGACCATGGGCTATAGCACATATCGTACGGCATACTATAGCACGCAGTTTTTCATCATTTTTGAGGATTTGAAAAAAATGAAAAAATGAAAAAAACGATGGGTTATAGCCCATGTTTTTTGAAATTTTGAAAAAAAAAGTTATCCTCGTTTCTCATCATTTTGGACCATGGGCTATAGCCCATATCGTACGGCATACTATAGCACGCCGTTTTTCATCATTTTTGAGGATTTGAAAAAAATGAAAAAATGAAAAAAACGATGGGTTATAGCCCATGTTTTTTTAAATTTTGAAAAAAAAAGTTATCCTCGTTTCTCATCATTTTGGACCATGGGCCATATCGTACGGCATACTATAGCACGCCGTTTTTCATCATTTTTGAGGATTTGAAAAAAATGAAAAAAACGATGGGTTATAGCCCATGTTTTTTGAAATTTTGAAAAAAAAAGTTATCCTCGTTTCTCATCATTTTGGACCATGGGCTATAGCCCATATCGTACGGCATACTATAGCATGCCGTTTTTCATCCATTTTGAGGATTTGAAAAAAATGAAAAAATAAAAAAAACGATGGGTTATAGCCCATGTTTTTTGAAATTTTGAAAAAAAAAGTTATCCTCGTTTCTCATAATTTTGGACCATGGGCTATAGCCCATATCGTACGGCATACTATAGCACGCCGTTTTTCATCATTTTTGAGGATTTGAAAAAAATGAAAAAATGAAAAAAACGATGGGTTATAGCCCATGTTTTTTGAAATTTTGAAAAAAAAAGTTATCCTCGTTTCTCATCATTTTGGACCATGGGCTATAGCCCATATCGTATGGCATACTATAGCACGCCGTTTTTCATCATTTTTGAGGATTTGAAAAAAATGAAAAAATGAAAAAAACGATGGGTTATAGCCCATGTTTTTTTAAATTTTGAAAAAAAAAGTTATCCTCGTTTCTCATCATTTTGGACCATGGGCTATAGCCCATATCGTACGGCATACTATAGCACGCCGTTTTTCATCATTTTTGAGGATTTGAAAAAAATGAAAAAATGAAAAAAACGATGGGTTATAGCCCATGTTTTTTTTAATTTTGAAAAAAAAAGTTATCCTCGTTTCTCATCATTTTGGACCATGGGCTATAGCCCATATCGTACGGCATACTATAGCATGCCGTTTTTCATCATTTTTGAGGATTTGAAAAAAATGAAAAAATGAAAAAAACGATGGGTTATAGCCCATGTTTTTTGAAATTTTGAAAAAAAAGTTATCCTCGTTTCTCATCATTTTGGACCATGGGCTATAGCCCATATCGTACGGCATACTATAGCACGCCGTTTTTCATCATTTTTGAGGATTTGAAAAAAATGAAAAAATGAAAAAAACGATGGGTTATAGCCCATGTTTTTTGAAATTTTGAAAAAAAAAGTTATCCTCGTTTCTCATCATTTTGGACCATGGGCTATAGCCCATATCGTATGGCATACTATAGCACGCCGTTTTTCATCATTTTTGAGGATTTGAAAAAAATGAAAAAAAACGATGGGTTATAGCCCATGTTTTTTGAAATTTTGAAAAAAAAAGTTATCCTCGTTTCTCATCATTTTGGACCATGGGCTATAGCACATATCGTACGGCATACTATAGCACGCAGTTTTTCATCATTTTTGAGGATTTGAAAAAAATGAAAAAATGAAAAAAACAATGGGTTATAGCCCATGTTTTTTGAAATTTTGAAAAAAAAAGTTATCCTCGTTTCTCATCATTTTGGACCATGGGCTATAGCCCATATCGTATGGCATACTATAGCACGCCGTTTTTCATCATTTTTGAGGATTTGAAAAAAATGAAAAAATGAAAAAAACGATGGGTTATAGCCCATGTTTTTTTTAATTTTGAAAAAAAAAGTTATCCTCGTTTCTCATCATTTTGGACCATGGGCTATAGCCCATATCGTACGGCATACTATAGCACGCCGTTTTTCATCATTTTTGAGGATTTGAAAAAAATGAAAAAAACGATGGGTTATAGCCCATGTTTTTTGAAATTTTGAAAAAAAAAGTTATCCTCGTTTCTCATCATTTTGGACCATGGGCTATAGCCCATATCGTACGGCATACTATAGCATGCCGTTTTTCATCATTTTTGAGGATTTGAAAAAAATGAAAAAATGAAAAAAACGATGGGTTATAGCCCATGTTTTTTGAAATTTTGAAAAAAAAAGTTATCCTCGTTTCTCATCATTTTGGACCATGGGCTATAGCCCATATCGTACGGCATACTATAGCATGCCGTTTTTCATCATTTTTGAGGATTTGAAAAAAATGAAAAAATGAAAAAAACGATGGGTTATAGCCCATGTTTTTTGAAATTTTGAAAAAAAAGTTATCCTCGTTTCTCATCATTTTGGACCATGGGCTATAGCCCATATCGTACGGCATACTATAGCACGCCGTTTTTCATCATTTTTGAGGATTTGAAAAAAATGAAAAAATGAAAAAAACGATGGGTTATAGCCCATGTTTTTTGAAATTTTGAAAAAAAAAGTTATCCTCGTTTCTCATCATTTTGGACCATGGGCTATAGCCCATATCGTATGGCATACTATAGCACGCCGTTTTTCATCATTTTTGAGGATTTGAAAAAAATGAAAAAATGAAAAAAACGATGGGTTATAGCCCATGTTTTTTGAAATTTTGAAAAAAAAAGTTATCCTCGTTTCTCATCATTTTGGACCATGGGCTATAGCCCATATCGTATGGCATACTATAGCACGCCGTTTTTCATCATTTTTGAGGATTTGAAAAAAATGAAAAAATGAAAAAAAACGATGGGTTATAGCCCATGTTTTTTGAAATTTTGAAAAAAAAAGTTATCCTCGTTTCTCATCATTTTGGACCATGGGCTATAGCACATATCGTACGGCATACTATAGCACGCAGTTTTTCATCATTTTTGAGGATTTGAAAAAAATGAAAAAATGAAAAAAACAATGGGTTATAGCCCATGTTTTTTGAAATTTTGAAAAAAAAAGTTATCCTCGTTTCTCATCATTTTGGACCATGGGCTATAGCCCATATCGTATGGCATACTATAGCACGCCGTTTTTCATCATTTTTGAGGATTTGAAAAAAATGAAAAAATGAAAAAAACGATGGGTTATAGCCCATGTTTTTTTAAATTTTGAAAAAAAAAGTTATCCTCGTTTCTCATCATTTTGGACCATGGGCTATAGCCCATATCGTACGGCATACTATAGCACGCCGTTTTTCATCATTTTTGAGGATTTGAAAAAAATTAAAAAAACGATGGGTTATAGCCCATGTTTTTTGAAATTTTGAAAAAAAAAGTTATCCTCGTTTCTCATCATTTTGGACCATGGGCTATAGCCCATATCGTACGGCATACTATAGCATGCCGTTTTTCATCATTTTTGAGGATTTGAAAAAAATGAAAAAATGAAAAAAACGATGGGTTATAGCCCATGTTTTTTGAAATTTTGAAAAAAAAAGTTATCCTCGTTTCTCATCATTTTGGACCATGGGCTATAGCCCATATCGTATGGCATACTATAGCACGCCGTTTTTCATCATTTTTGAGGATTTAAAAAAAATGAAAAAATGAAAAAAAACGATGGGTTATAGCCCATGTTTTTTGAAATTTTGAAAAAAAAAGTTATCCTCGTTTCTCATCATTTTGGACCATGGGCTATAGCCCATATCGTATGGCATACTATAGCACGCCGTTTTTCATCATTTTTGAGGATTTGAAAAAAATGAAAAAATGAAAAAAACGATGGGTTATAGCCCATGTTTTTTGAAATTTTGAAAAAAAAAGTTATCCTCGTTTCTCATCATTTTGGACCATGGGCTATAGCCCATATCGTAAGGCATACTATAGCACGCCGTTTTTCATCATTTTTGAGGATTTGAAAAAAATGAAAAAAACCATGGGTTATAGCCCATGTTTTTTGAAATTTTGAAAAAAAAAAATATCCTCGTTTCTCATCATTTTGGACCATGGGCTATAGCCCATATCGTACGGCATACTATAGCATGCCGTTTTTCATCCATTTTGAGGATTTGAAAAAAATGAAAAAATAAAAAAAACGATGGGTTATAGCCCATGTTTTTTGAAATTTTGAAAAAAAAAGTTATCCTCGTTTCTCATAATTTTGGACCATGGGCTATAGCCCATATCGTACGGCATACTATAGCACGCCGTTTTTCATCATTTTTGAGGATTTGAAAAAAATGAAAAAAACGATGGGTTATAGCCCATGTTTTTTGAAATTTTGAAAAAAAAAGTTATCCTCGTTTCTCATCATTTTGGACCATGGGCTATAGCCCATATCGTATGGCATACTATAGCACGCCGTTTTTCATCATTTTTGAGGATTTGAAAAAAATGAAAAAATAAAAAAAACGATGGGTTATAGCCCATGTTTTTTGAAATTTTGAAAAAAAAAGTTATCCTCGTTTCTCATCATTTTGGACCATGGGCTATAGCCCATATCGTATGGCATACTATAGCACGCCGTTTTTCATCATTTTTGAGGATTTGAAAAAAATGAAAAAATGAAAAAAAACGATGGGTTATAGCCCATGTTTTTTGAAATTTTGAAAAAAAAAGTTATCCTCGTTTCTCATCATTTTGGACCATGGGCTATAGCACATATCGTACGGCATACTATAGCACGCAGTTTTTCATCATTTTTGAGGATTTGAAAAAAATGAAAAAATGAAAAAAACGATGGGTTATAGCCCATGTTTTTTGAAATTTTGAAAAAAAAAGTTATCCTCGTTTCTCATCATTTTGGACCATGGGCTATAGCCCATATCGTACGGCATACTATAGCACGCCGTTTTTCATCATTTTTGAGGATTTGAAAAAAATGAAAAAATGAAAAAAACGATGGGTTATAGCCCATGTTTTTTTAAATTTTGAAAAAAAAAGTTATCCTCGTTTCTCATCATTTTGGACCATGGGCCATATCGTACGGCATACTATAGCACGCCGTTTTTCATCATTTTTGAGGATTTGAAAAAAATGAAAAAAACGATGGGTTATAGCCCATGTTTTTTGAAATTTTGAAAAAAAAAGTTATCCTCGTTTCTCATCATTTTGGACCATGGGCTATAGCCCATATCGTACGGCATACTATAGCATGCCGTTTTTCATCCATTTTGAGGATTTGAAAAAAATGAAAAAATAAAAAAAACGATGGGTTATAGCCCATGTTTTTTGAAATTTTGAAAAAAAAAGTTATCCTCGTTTCTCATAATTTTGGACCATGGGCTATAGCCCATATCGTACGGCATACTATAGCACGCCGTTTTTCATCATTTTTGAGGATTTGAAAAAAATGAAAAAATGAAAAAAACGATGGGTTATAGCCCATGTTTTTTGAAATTTTGAAAAAAAAAGTTATCCTCGTTTCTCATCATTTTGGACCATGGGCTATAGCCCATATCGTATGGCATACTATAGCACGCCGTTTTTCATCATTTTTGAGGATTTGAAAAAAATGAAAAAAAAAAAAAAAACGATGGGTTATAGCCCATGTTTTTTGAAATTTTGAAAAAAAAAGTTATCCTCGTTTCTCATCATTTTGGACCATGGGCTATAGCCCATATCGTATGGCATACTATAGCACGCCGTTTTTCATCATTTTTGAGGATTTGAAAAAAATGAAAAAATGAAAAAAAACGATGGGTTATAGCCCATGTTTTTTGAAATTTTGAAAAAAAAAGTTATCCTCTTTTCTCATCATTTTGGACCATGGGCTATAGCACATATCGTACGGCATACTATAGCACGCAGTTTTTCATCATTTTTGAGGATTTGAAAAAAATGAAAAAATGAAAAAAACGATGGGTTATAGCCCATGTTTTTTGAAATTTTGAAAAAAAAAGTTATCCTCGTTTCTCATCATTTTGGACCATGGGCTATAGCCCATATCGTACGGCATACTATAGCACGCCGTTTTTCATCATTTTTGAGGATTTGAAAAAAATGAAAAAATAAAAAAAACGATGGGTTATAGCCCATGTTTTTTTAAATTTTGAAAAAAAAAGTTATCCTCGTTTCTCATCATTTTGGACCATGGGCCATATCGTACGGCATACTATAGCACGCCGTTTTTCATCATTTTTGAGGATTTGAAAAAAATGAAAAAATGAAAAAAACGATGGGTTATAGCCCATGTTTTTTTACATTTTGAAAAAAAAAGTTATCCTCGTTTCTCATCATTTTGGACCATGGGCTATAGCCCATATCGTACGGCATACTATAGCACGCCGTTTTTCATCATTTTTGAGGATTTGAAAAAAATGAAAAAATGAAAAAAACGATGGGTTATAGCCCATGTTTTTTGAAATTTTGAAAAAAAAAGTTATCCTCGTTTCTCATCATTTTGGACCATGGGCTATAGCCCATATCGTACGGCATACTATAGCACGCCGTTTTTCATCATTTTTGAGGTTTTGAAAAAAATGAAAAAATGAAAAAAACGATGGGTTATAGCCCATGTTTTTTGAAATTTTGAAAAAAAAAGTTATCCTCGTTTCTCATCATTTTGGACCATGGGCTATAGCCCATATCGTACGGCATACTATAGCACGCCGTTTTTCATAATTTTTGAGGATTTGAAAAAAATGAAAAAAACGATGGGTTATAGCCCATGTTTTTTGAAATTTTGAAAAAAAAAGTTATCCTCGTTTCTCATCATTTTGGACCATGGGCTATAGCCCATATCGTATGGCATACTATAGCACGCCGTTTTTCATCCTTTTTGAGGATTTGAAAAAAATGAAGAAAAAAAAACAAAACATGGGTTATAGCCCATCGTTTTTTGATTTTTTTTATTGTATAGCAGTGGCTCACAGCCTCAGCCTGATGACCTCAAAAGTCTCATATCTCCCCTGAGCCATAGGCAGTTGCTTTGGCTTAGTGGTTAAGATGTTGTCCTTCAGTGCAGGTGACCTGTGTTCGATTCCTGGGTGTTACACTCTGATGAACGTGATTCTATGTTCAACTCTTGATTCTTTCAACTTTACTATCTGAAGGCTAACATACAAAAGATCGCTTCAACAGTACAAAGAGGCAGATGTTACTGAGTGATGGTGTAGTAGGGGTTATTCCGCACAGAGAGTTCATTTTCAAATCCCACTCTTCCTAAAGTTTAATGCTAGTTATTGAGCTTCATTTACTGCTATTCTAGCAGTGGCTCACAGCCTCAGCCTGATTACCTCAAAACTCTAATTGTCGTAGTGGTTAAGATGTTGGCTTTCCACATGGGAGACCAGGGTTCGATTCCCGGCTGTTACACTATCATATAAAAGAAGACCTCAACAGCGCTAAGAAACATCTGATTAATATGATTCTGTGTTATTTAAACTTTACTAACTGAAGGCTAACGAACAAAAGATCACTTCAAAATGACCAGGAGACTTTGCCTGAGAGTGTCTGACTGATGGTGCAATGGTCTAATCATCAGGCTTTCAGTACAGACATTCCATGTTCAAGTCCTGTTCCTCCTACAGCTCAATGCTGCAGTAATTTGAACTTTTCAAGGCTTGAATGAAAAATAAAAACTCAAAAGCACCAGGAGACATCTGCTGAATGCCCAAAGGTGCCTTGGCGTAATGGTGTGGAGCGCTTGACCCGTTGCCTCTGCTACAGGCAGTTGGCAGGTTCAAGTCCCATGTCATGACATCAAGGTGCTGGAGGACCATCGGGAGAGGGTGCTCTCTCCCCCTGTTTCCTGAGATGTAACGGTTGGGGCTTATGTCTGAAAGAACCCTGTCCAGCTAACCTTTTACCATGAAAATGTCCAATTTAACATACTCTTACCACCTCTCAGTTTGCCCTTTTCCAACTGGCCTGGAAGCCAGACATAAAAGAGGGACTTTCCAACCAAGTTTTGGCCCAGTATGCAAATAGACAGACTATTCTTTCTGTCAGATGATGGGCCAAATTGCTATTTTATTTTTAAACGTTTGACCTAATTCTTATCTGTAAAATTTTAGGTGGACAGGGTTCTTTCAAACATAACCCCCAACTGCTACTTTTCAGGAAACAGGGGGAGAGAGCACCGTCTCCCGATGGTCCTCACTAGTACCTTGCATGGGACTTGAACCTGCAGGCAGGTGGTAGCAGAGGCTACCGATCAAGCACACCACACCATTGAGCTAAGGCACCTTGGGGCAATCAGCAGATGTCTCCTGGTGCTTATGAGTTTTTATTTTTTATTCTAGCCTTGAAAAGTTCAAATTACTGCAGCATTGGTTGAGTATTAGTTTTGAACCAGTAACCTTTGGATTATGAACCTCAGATTTATCTTTTGAGCCACATCGGCATGTAAGGTACAATCGGGAACTTATATTTAACCAGCCGTTTAGAATTTAGATGGACAGTGAAAATGTTCTTCAGGAGAATTGAACCCGGAATGTTCTGCTTATAAACCCCAGGTTTATCTACGGTGCCACACTGGCATGTGAGGTACAATCGGGAACTTATATTTAACCATCCGTTTAGAATTTAGATGGACAGTTCTGTTTATAAACGTCTAAAACAAGTCTAAAAATAGACGTGTTTTAGACGTCTGTTTTGAGGATATGAAAAAAAAAAAAAAAAACATGGGTTATAGCCCATCGTTTTTTGAAACTTTGAAAAAAAAGAAAAAAACTCGTTTTTCATCATTTTTGAACATGGGCTATAGCCCATACCGTACGGCATACTATAGCACGCCGTTTTTCATCATTTTTGAGGATTTGAAAAAAATGAAAAAATGAAAAAAACGATGGGTTATAGCCCATGTTTTTTGAAATTTTGAAAAAAAAAGTTATCCTCGTTTCTCATCATTTTGGACCATGGGCTATAGCCCATATCGTATGGCATACTATAGCACGCCGTTTTTCATCATTTTTGAGGATTTGAAAAAAATGAAAAAATGAAAAAAACGATGGGTTATAGCCCATGTTTTTTTAAATTTTGAAAAAAAAAGTTATCCTCGTTTCTCATCATTTTGGACCATGGGCTATAGCCCATATCGTACGGCATACTATAGCACGCCGTTTTTCATCATTTTTGAGGATTTGAAAAAAATGAAAAAAACGATGGGTTATAGCCCATGTTTTTTGAAATTTTGAAAAAAAATGTTATCCTCGTTTCTCATCATTTTGGACCATGGGCTATAGCCCATATCGTACGGCATACTATAGCATGCCGTTTTTCATCATTTTTGAGGATTTGAAAAAAATGAAAAAATGAAAAAAACGATGGGTTATAGCCCATGTTTTTTGAAATTAAAAAAAAAAAAGTTATCCTCGTTTCTCATCATTTTGGACCATGGGCTATAGCCCATATCGTACGGCATACTATAGCACGCCGTTTTTCATCATTTTTGAGGATTTGAAAAAAATGAAAAAATGAAAAAAACGATGGGTTATAGCCCATGTTTTTTGAAATTTTGAAAAAAAAAGTTATCCTCGTTTCTCATCATTTTGGACCATGGGCTATAGCCCATATCGTATGGCATACTATAGCACGCCGTTTTTCATCATTTTTGAGGATTTGAAAAAAATGAAAAAATGAAAAAAACGATGGGTTATAGCCCATGTTTTTTGAAATTTTGAAAAAAAAAGTTATCCTCGTTTCTCATCATTTTGGACCATGGGCTATAGCCCATATCGTATGGCATACTATAGCACGCCGTTTTTCATCATTTTTGAGGATTTGAAAAAAATGAAAAAATGAAAAAAACGATGGGTTATAGCCCATGTTTTTTTTAATTTTGAAAAAAAAAGTTATCCTCGTTTCTCATCATTTTGGACCATGGGCTATAGCCCATATCGTACGGCATACTATAGCACGCAGTTTTTCATCATTTTTGAGGATTTGAAAAAATTAAAAAATTAAAAAAACGATGGGTTATAGCCCATGTTTTTTGAAATTTTGAAAAAAAAAGTTATCCTCGTTTCTCATCATTTTAGACCATGGGCTATAGCCCATATCGTACGGCATACTATAGCACGCCGTTTTTCATCATTTTTGAGGATTTGAAAAAAATGAAAAAAACGATGGGTTATAGCCCATGTTTTTTGAAATTTTGAAAAAAAAAGTTATCCTCGTTTCTCATCATTTTGGACCATGGGCTATAGCCCATATCGTACGGCATACTATAGCATGCCGTTTTTCATCCATTTTGAGGATTTGAAAAAAATGAAAAAATAAAAAAAACGATGGGTTATAGCCCATGTTTTTTGAAATTTTGAAAAAAAAAGTTATCCTCGTTTCTCATCATTTTGGACCATGGGCTATAGTCCATATCGTACGGCATACTATAGCACGCCGTTTTTCATCATTTTTGAGGATTTGAAAAAAATGAAAAAATGAAAAAAACGATGGGTTATAGCCCATGTTTTTTGAAATTTTGAAAAAAAAAGTTATCCTCGTTTCTCATCATTTTAGACCATGGGCTATAGCCCATATCGTACGGCATACTATAGCACGCCGTTTTTCATCATTTTTGAGGATTTGAAAAAAATGAAAAAAACGATGGGTTATAGCCCATGTTTTTTGAAATTTTGAAAAAAAAAGTTATCCTCGTTTCTCATCATTTTGGACCATGGGCTATAGCCCATATCGTACGGCATACTATAGCATGCCGTTTTTCATCCATTTTGAGGATTTGAAAAAAATGAAAAAATAAAAAAAACGATGGGTTATAGCCCATGTTTTTTGAAATTTTGAAAAAAAAAGTTATCCTCGTTTCTCATAATTTTGGACCATGGGCTATAGCCCATATCGTACGGCATACTATAGCACGCCGTTTTTCATCATTTTTGAGGATTTGAAAAAAATGAAAAAATGAAAAAAACGATGGGTTATAGCCCATGTTTTTTGAAATTTTGAAAAAAAAAGTTATCCTCGTTTCTCATCATTTTGGACCATGGGCTATAGCCCATATCGTATGGCATACTATAGCACGCCGTTTTTCATCATTTTTGAGGATTTGAAAAAAATGAAAAAATAAAAAAAACGATGGGTTATAGCCCATGTTTTTTGAAATTTTGAAAAAAAAAGTTATCCTCGTTTCTCATCATTTTGGACCATGGGCTATAGCCCATATCGTATGGCATACTATAGCACGCCGTTTTTCATCATTTTTGAGGATTTGAAAAAAATGAAAAAATGAAAATAAACGATGGGTTATAGCCCATGTTTTTTGAAATTTTGAAAAAAAAAGTTATCCTCTTTTCTCATCATTTTGGACCATGGGCTATAGCACATATCGTACGGCATACTATAGCACGCAGTTTTTCATCATTTTTGAGGATTTGAAAAAAATGAAAAAATGAAAAAAACGATGGGTTATAGCCCATGTTTTTTGAAATTTTGAAAAAAAAAGTTATCCTCGTTTCTCATCATTTTGGACCATGGGCTATAGCCCATATCGTACGGCATACTATAGCATGCCGTTTTTCATCCATTTTGAGGATTTGAAAAAAATGAAAAAATAAAAAAAACGATGGGTTATAGCCCATGTTTTTTGAAATTTTGAAAAAAAAAGTTATCCTCGTTTCTCATAATTTTGGACCATGGGCTATAGCCCATATCGTACGGCATACTATAGCACGCCGTTTTTCATCATTTTTGAGGATTTGAAAAAAATGAAAAAATGAAAAAAACGATGGGTTATAGCCCATGTTTTTTGAAATTTTGAAAAAAAAAGTTATCCTCGTTTCTCATCATTTTGGACCATGGGCTATAGCCCATATCGTATGGCATACTATAGCACGCCGTTTTTCATCATTTTTGAGGATTTGAAAAAAATGAAAAAATAAAAAAAACGATGGGTTATAGCCCATGTTTTTTGAAATTTTGAAAAAAAAAGTTATCCTCGTTTCTCATCATTTTGGACCATGGGCTATAGCCCATATCGTATGGCATACTATAGCACGCCGTTTTTCATCATTTTTGAGGATTTGAAAAAAATGAAAAAATGAAAAAAAACGATGGGTTATAGCCCATGTTTTTTGAAATTTTGAAAAAAAAAGTTATCCTCTTTTCTCATCATTTTGGACCATGGGCTATAGCACATATCGTACGGCATACTATAGCACGCAGTTTTTCATCATTTTTGAGGATTTGAAAAAAATGAAAAAATGAAAAAAACGATGGGTTATAGCCCATGTTTTTTGAAATTTTGAAAAAAAAAGTTATCCTCGTTTCTCATCATTTTGGACCATGGGCTATAGTCCATATCGTACGGCATACTATAGCACGCCGTTTTTCATCATTTTTGAGGATTTGAAAAAAATGAAAAAATGAAAAAAACGATGGGTTATAGCCCATGTTTTTTTTAATTTTGAAAAAAAAAGTTATCCTCGTTTCTCATCATTTTGGACCATGGGCTATAGCCCATATCGTACGGCATACTATAGCATGCAGTTTTTCATCATTTTTGAGGATTTGAAAAAATTAAAACATTAAAAAAACGATGGGTTATAGCCCATGTTTTTTGAAATTTTGAAAAAAAAAGTTATCCTCGTTTCTCATCATTTTAGACCATGGGCTATAGCCCATATCGTACGGCATACTATAGCACGCCGTTTTTCATCATTTTTGAGGATTTGAAAAAAATGAAAAAAACGATGGGTTATAGCCCATGTTTTTTGAAATTTTGAAAAAAAAAGTTATCCTCTTTTCTCATCATTTTGGACCATGGGCTATAGCACATATCGTACGGCATACTATAGCACGCAGTTTTTCATCATTTTTGAGGATTTGAAAAAAATGAAAAAATGAAAAAAACGATGGGTTATAGCCCATGTTTTTTGAAATTTTGAAAAAAAAAGTTATCCTCGTTTCTCATCATTTTGGACCATGGGCTATAGCCCATATCGTACGGCATACTATAGCACGCCGTTTTTCATCATTTTTGAGGATTTGAAAAAAATGAAAAAATGAAAAAAACGATGGGTTATAGCCCATGTTTTTTTAAATTTTGAAAAAAAAAGTTATCCTCGTTTCTCATCATTTTGGACCATGGGCCATATCGTACGGCATACTATAGCACGCCGTTTTTCATCATTTTTGAGGATTTGAAAAAAATGAAAAAATGAAAAAATGAAAATAAACGATGGGTTATAGCCCATGTTTTTTGAAATTTTGAAAAAAAAAGTTATCCTCTTTTCTCATCATTTTGGACCATGGGCTATAGCACATATCGTACGGCATACTATAGCACGCAGTTTTTCATCATTTTTGAGGATTTGAAAAAAATGAAAAAATGAAAAAAACGATGGGTTATAGCCCATGTTTTTTGAAATTTTGAAAAAAAAAGTTATCCTCGTTTCTCATCATTTTGGACCATGGGCTATAGCCCATATCGTACGGCATACTATAGCACGCCGTTTTTCATCATTTTTGAGGATTTGAAAAAAATGAAAAAATGAAAAAAACGATGGGTTATAGCCCATGTTTTTTTAAATTTTGAAAAAAAAAGTTATCCTCGTTTCTCATCATTTTGGACCATGGGCCATATCGTACGGCATACTATAGCACGCCGTTTTTCATCATTTTTGAGGATTTGAAAAAAATGAAAAAATGAAAAAAACGATGGGTTATAGCCCATGTTTTTTTACATTTTGAAAAAAAAAGTTATCCTCGTTTCTCATCATTTTGGACCATGGGCTATAGCCCATATCGTACGGCATACTATAGCACGCCGTTTTTCATCATTTTTGAGGATTTGAAAAAAATGAAAAAATGAAAAAAACGATGGGTTATAGCCCATGTTTTTTGAAATTTTGAAAAAAAAAGTTATCCTCGTTTCTCATCATTTTGGACCATGGGCTATAGCCCATATCGTACGGCATACTATAGCACGCCGTTTTTCATAATTTTTGAGGATTTGAAAAAAATGAAAAAAACGATGGGTTATAGCCCATGTTTTTTGAAATTTTGAAAAAAAAAGTTATCCTCGTTTCTCATCATTTTGGACCATGGGCTATAGCCCATATCGTATGGCATACTATAGCACGCCGTTTTTCATCATTTTTGAGGATTTGAAAAAAATGAAAAAATGAAAAAAACGATGGGTTATAGCCCATGTTTTTTGAAATTTTGAAAAAAAAAGTTATCCTCGTTTCTCATCATTTTGGACCATGGGCTATAGCCCATATCGTACGGCATACTATAGCACGCCGTTTTTCATAATTTTTGAGGATTTGAAAAAAATGAAAAAAACGATGGGTTATAGCCCATGTTTTTTGAAATTTTGAAAAAAAAAGTTATCCTCGTTTCTCATCATTTTGGACCATGGGCTATAGCCCATATCGTATGGCATACTATAGCACGCCGTTTTTCATCCTTTTTGAGGATTTGAAAAAAATGAAGAAAAAAAAACAAAACATGGGTTATAGCCCATCGTTTTTTGATTTTTTTTATTGTATAGCAGTGGCTCACAGCCTCAGCCTGATGACCTCAAAAGTCTCATATCTCCCCTGAGCCATAGGCAGTTGCTTTGGCTTAGTGGTTAAGATGTTGTCCTTCAGTGCAGGTGACCTGTGTTCGATTCCTGGGTGTTACACTCTGATGAACGTGATTCTATGTTCAACTCTTGATTCTTTCAACTTTACTATCTGAAGGCTAACATACAAAAGATCGCTTCAACAGTACAAAGAGGCAGATGTTACTGAGTGATGGTGTAGTAGGGGTTATTCCGCACAGAGAGTTCATTTTCAAATCCCACTCTTCCTAAAGTTTAATGCTAGTTATTGAGCTTCATTTACTGCTATTCTAGCAGTGGCTCACAGCCTCAGCCTGATTACCTCAAAACTCTAATTGTCGTAGTGGTTAAGATGTTGGCTTTCCACATGGGAGACCAGGGTTGGATTCCCGGCTGTTACACTATCATATAAAAGAAGACCTCAACAGCGCTAAGAAACATCTGATTAATATGATTCTGTGTTATTTAAACTTTACTAACTGAAGGCTAACGAACAAAAGATCACTTCAAAATGACCAGGAGACTTTGCCTGAGAGTGTCTGACTGATGGTGCAATGGTCTGATCATCAGGCTTTCAGTACAGACATTCCATGTTCAAGTCCTGTTCCTCCTACAGCTCAATGCTGCAGTAATTTGAACTTTTCAAGGCTTGAATGAAAAATAAAAACTCAAAAGCACCAGGAGACATCTGCTGAATGCCCAAAGGTGCCTTGGCGTAATGGTGTGGAGCGCTTGACCCGTTGCCTCTGCTACAGGCAGTTGGCAGGTTCAAGTCCCATGTCATGACATCAAGGTGCTGGAGGACCATCGGGAGAGGGTGCTCTCTCCCCCTGTTTCCTGAGATGTAACGGTTGGGGCTTATGTCTGAAAGAACCCTGTCCAGCTAACCTTTTACCATGAAAATGTCCAATTTAACATACTCTTACCACCTCTCAGTTTGCCCTTTTCCAACTGGCCTGGAAGCCAGACATAAAAGAGGGACTTTCCAACCAAGTTTTGGCCCAGTATGCAAATAGACAGACTATTCTTTCTGTCAGATGATGGGCCAAATTGCTATTTTATTTTTAAACGTTTGACCTAATTCTTATCTGTAAAATTTTAGGTGGACAGGGTTCTTTCAAACATAACCCCCAACTGCTACTTTTCAGGAAACAGGGGGAGAGAGCACCGTCTCCCGATGGTCCTCACTAGTACCTTGCATGGGACTTGAACCTGCAGGCAGGTGGTAGCAGAGGCTACCGATCAAGCACACCACACCATTGAGCTAAGGCACCTTGGGGCAATCAGCAGATGTCTCCTGGTGCTTATGAGTTTTTATTTTTTATTCTAGCCTTGAAAAGTTCAAATTACTGCAGCATTGGTTGAGTATTAGTTTTGAACCAGTAACCTTTGGATTATGAACCTCAGATTTATCTTTTGAGCCACATCAGCATGTAAGGTACAATCGGGAACTTATATTTAACCAGCCGTTTAGAATTTAGATGGACAGTGAAAATGTTCTTCAGGAGAATTGAACCCGGAATGTTCTGCTTATAAACCCCAGGTTTATCTACGGTGCCACACTGGCATGTGAGGTACAATCGGGAACTTATATTTAACCATCCGTTTAGAATTTAGATGGACAGTTCTGTTTATAAACGTCTAAAACAAGTCTAAAAATAGACGTGTTTTAGACGTCTGTTTTGAGGATATGAAAAAAAAAACAAAAAACATGGGTTATAGCCCATCGTTTTTTGAAACTTTGAAAAAAAAGAAAAAAACTCGTTTTTCATCATTTTTGAACATGGGCTATAGCCCATACCGTACGGCATACTATAGCACGCCGTTTTTCATCATTTTTGAGGATTTGAAAAAAATGAAAAAATGAAAAAAACGATGGGTTATAGCCCATGTTTTTTGAAATTTTGAAAAAAAAAGTTATCCTCGTTTCTCATCATTTTGGACCATGGGCTATAGCCCATATCGTATGGCATACTATAGCACGCCGTTTTTCATCATTTTTGAGGATTTGAAAAAAATGAAAAAATGAAAAAAACAATGGGTTATAGCCCATGTTTTTTTAAATTTTGAAAAAAAAAGTTATCCTCGTTTCTCATCATTTTGGACCATGGGCTATAGCCCATATCGTACGGCATACTATAGCACGCCGTTTTTCATCATTTTTGAGGATTTGAAAAAAATGAAAAAAACGATGGGTTATAGCCCATGTTTTTTGAAATTTTGAAAAAAAATGTTATCCTCGTTTCTCATCATTTTGGACCATGGGCTATAGCCCATATCGTACGGCATACTATAGCATGCCGTTTTTCATCATTTTTGAGGATTTGAAAAAAATGAAAAATTAAAAAAAACGATGGGTTATAGCCCATGTTTTTTGAAATTTTGAAAAAAAAAGTTATCCTCGTTTCTCATCATTTTGGACCATGGGCTATAGCCCATATCGTACGGCATACTATAGCACGCCGTTTTTCATCATTTTTGAGGATTTGAAAAAAATGAAAAAATGAAAAAAACGATGGGTTATAGCCCATGTTTTTTGAAATTTTGAAAAAAAAAGTTATCCTCGTTTCTCATCATTTTGGACCATGGGCTATAGCCCATATCGTATGGCATACTATAGCACGCCGTTTTTCATCATTTTTGAGGATTTGAAAAAAATGAAAAAATGAAAAAAACGATGGGTTATAGCCCATGTTTTTTGAAATTTTGAAAAAAAAAGTTATCCTCGTTTCTCATCATTTTGGACCATGGGCTATAGCCCATATCGTATGGCATACTATAGCACGCCGTTTTTCATCATTTTTGAGGATTTGAAAAAAATGAAAAAATGAAAAAAACGATGGGTTATAGCCCATGTTTTTTTTAATTTTGAAAAAAAAAGTTATCCTCGTTTCTCATCATTTTGGACCATATCGTACGGCATACTATAGCACGCAGTTTTTCATCATTTTTGAGGATTTGAAAAAATTAAAAAATTAAAAAAACGATGGGTTATAGCCCATGTTTTTTGAAATTTTGAAAAAAAAAGTTATCCTCGTTTCTCATCATTTTAGACCATGGGCTATAGCCCATATCGTACGGCATACTATAGCACGCCGTTTTTCATCATTTTTGAGGATTTGAAAAAAATTAAAAAAACGATGGGTTATAGCCCATGTTTTTTTAAATTTTGAAAAAAAAAGTTATCCTCGTTTCTCATCATTTTGGACCATGGGCTATAGCCCATATCGTATGGCATACTATAGCACGCCGTTTTTCATCATTTTTGAGGATTTGAAAAAAATGAAAAAATGAAAAAAAAACGATGGGTTATAGCCCATGTTTTTTGAAATTTTGAAAAAAAAAGTTATCCTCGTTTCTCATCATTTTGGACCATGGGCTATAGCACATATCGTACGGCATACTATAGCACGCAGTTTTTCATCATTTTTGAGGATTTAAAAAAAATGAAAAAATGAAAAAAACAATGGGTTATAGCCCATGTTTTTTGAAATTTTGAAAAAAAAAGTTATCCTCGTTTCTCATCATTTTGGACCATGGGCTATAGCCCATATCGTATGGCATACTATAGCACGCCGTTTTTCATCATTTTTGAGGATTTGAAAAAAATGAAAAAATGAAAAAAACGATGGGTTATAGCCCATGTTTTTTTAAATTTTGAAAAAAAAAGTTATCCTCGTTTCTCATCATTTTGGACCATGGGCTATAGCCCATATCGTATGGCATACTATAGCACGCCGTTTTTCATCATTTTTGAGGATTTGAAAAAAATGAAAAAAAAACGATGGGTTATAGCCCATGTTTTTTGAAATTTTGAAAAAAAAAGTTATCCTCGTTTCTCATCATTTTGGACCATGGGCTATAGCACATATCGTACGGCATACTATAGCACGCAGTTTTTCATCATTTTTGAGGATTTAAAAAAAATGAAAAAATGAAAAAAACAATGGGTTATAGCCCATGTTTTTTGAAATTTTGAAAAAAAAAGTTATCCTCGTTTCTCATCATTTTGGACCATGGGCTATAGCCCATATCGTACGGCATACTATAGCACGCCGTTTTTCATCATTTTTGAGGATTTGAAAAAAATGAAAAAAACGATGGGTTATAGCCCATGTTTTTTGAAATTTTGAAAAAAAATGTTATCCTCGTTTCTCATCATTTTGGACCATGGGCTATAGCCCATATCGTACGGCATACTATAGCATGCCGTTTTTCATCATTTTTGAGGATTTGAAAAAAATGAAAAAATGAAAAAAAACGATGGGTTATAGCCCATGTTTTTTGAAATTTTGAAAAAAAAAGTTATCCTCGTTTCTCATCATTTTGGACCATGGGCTATAGCCCATATCGTACGGCATACTATAGCACGCAGTTTTTCATCATTTTTGAGGATTTGAAAAAATTAAAAAATTAAAAAAACGATGGGTTATAGCCCATGTTTTTTGAAATTTTGAAAAAAAAAGTTATCCTCGTTTCTCATCATTTTAGACCATGGGCTATAGCCCATATCGTACGGCATACTATAGCACGCCGTTTTTCATCATTTTTGAGGATTTGAAAAAAATGAAAAAAACGATGGGTTATAGCCCATGTTTTTTGAAATTTTGAAAAAAAAAGTTATCCTCGTTTCTCATCATTTTGGACCATGGGCTATAGCCCATATCGTACGGCATACTATAGCATGCCGTTTTTCATCCATTTTGAGGATTTGAAAAAAATGAAAAAATAAAAAAAACGATGGGTTATAGCCCATGTTTTTTGAAATTTTGAAAAAAAAAGTTATCCTCGTTTCTCATAATTTTGGACCATGGGCTATAGCCCATATCGTACGGCATACTATAGCACGCCGTTTTTCATCATTTTTGAGGATTTGAAAAAAATGAAAAAATGAAAAAAACGATGGGTTATAGCCCATGTTTTTTGAAATTTTGAAAAAAAAAGTTATCCTCGTTTCTCATCATTTTGGACCATGGGCTATAGCCCATATCGTATGGCATACTATAGCACGCCGTTTTTCATCATTTTTGAGGATTTGAAAAAAATGAAAAAATAAAAAAAACGATGGGTTATAGCCCATGTTTTTTGAAATTTTGAAAAAAAAAGTTATCCTCGTTTCTCATCATTTTGGACCATGGGCTATAGCCCATATCGTATGGCATACTATAGCACGCCGTTTTTCATCATTTTTGAGGATTTGAAAAAAATGAAAAAATGAAAAAAAACGATGGGTTATAGCCCATGTTTTTTGAAATTTTGAAAAAAAAAGTTATCCTCTTTTCTCATCATTTTGGACCATGGGCTATAGCACATATCGTACGGCATACTATAGCACGCAGTTTTTCATCATTTTTGAGGATTTGAAAAAAATGAAAAAATGAAAAAAACGATGGGTTATAGCCCATGTTTTTTTAAATTTTGAAAAAAAAAGTTATCCTCGTTTCTCATCATTTTGGACCATGGGCTATAGTCCATATCGTACGGCATACTATAGCACGCCGTTTTTCATCATTTTTGAGGATTTGAAAAAAATGAAAAAATGAAAAAAAAGATGGGTTATAGCCCATGTTTTTTTAAATTTTGAAAAAAAAAGTTATCCTCGTTTCTCATCATTTTGGACCATGGGCTATAGCCCATTATCGTACGGCATACTATAGCATGCAGTTTTTCATCATTTTTGAGGATTTGAAAAAATTAAAAAATTAAAAAAACGATGGGTTATAGCCCATGTTTTTTGAAATTTTGAAAAAAGCAGTTATCCTCGTTTCTCATCATTTTAGACCATGGGCTATAGCCCATATCGTACGGCATACTATAGCACGCCGTTTTTCATCATTTTTGAGGATTTGAAAAAAATGAAAAAAACGATGGGTTATAGCCCATGTTTTTTTAAATTTTGAAAAAAAAAGTTATCCTCGTTTCTCATCATTTTGGACCATGGGCTATAGCCCATATCGTACGGCATACTATAGCATGCAGTTTTTCATCATTTTTGAGGATTTGAAAAAATTAAAAAATTAAAAAAACGATGGGTTATAGCCCATGTTTTTTGAAATTTTGAAAAAAGCAGTTATCCTCGTTTCTCATCATTTTAGACCATGGGCTATAGCCCATATCGTACGGCATACTATAGCACGCCGTTTTTCATCATTTTTGAGGATTTGAAAAAAATGAAAAAAACGATGGGTTATAGCCCATGTTTTTTGAAATTTTGAAAAAAAAAGTTATCCTCGTTTCTCATCATTTTGGACCATGGGCTATAGCCCATATCGTACGGCATACTATAGCATGCCGTTTTTCATCCATTTTGAGGATTTGAAAAAAATGAAAAAATAAAAAAAACGATGGGTTATAGCCCATGTTTTTTGAAATTTTGAAAAAAAAAGTTATCCTCGTTTCTCATAATTTTGGACCATGGGCTATAGCCCATATCGTACGGCATACTATAGCACGCCGTTTTTCATCATTTTTGAGGATTTGAAAAAAATGAAAAAATGAAAAAAACGATGGGTTATAGCCCATGTTTTTTGAAATTTTGAAAAAAAAAGTTATCCTCGTTTCTCATCATTTTGGACCATGGGCTATAGCCCATATCGTATGGCATACTATAGCACGCCGTTTTTCATCATTTTTGAGGATTTGAAAAAAATGAAAAAATAAAAAAAACGATGGGTTATAGCCCATGTTTTTTGAAATTTTGAAAAAAAAAGTTATCCTCGTTTCTCATCATTTTGGACCATGGGCTATAGCCCATATCGTATGGCATACTATAGCACGCCGTTTTTCATCATTTTTGAGGATTTGAAAAAAATGAAAAAATGAAAATAAACGATGGGTTATAGCCCATGTTTTTTGAAATTTTGAAAAAAAAAGTTATCCTCTTTTCTCATCATTTTGGACCATGGGCTATAGCACATATCGTACGGCATACTATAGCACGCAGTTTTTCATCATTTTTGAGGATTTGAAAAAAATGAAAAAATGAAAAAAACGATGGGTTATAGCCCATGTTTTTTGAAATTTTGAAAAAAAAAGTTATCCTCGTTTCTCATCATTTTGGACCATGGGCTATAGCCCATATCGTACGGCATACTATAGCACGCCGTTTTTCATCATTTTTGAGGATTTGAAAAAAATGAAAAAATGAAAAAAACGATGGGTTATAGCCCATGTTTTTTTAAATTTTGAAAAAAAAAGTTATCCTCGTTTCTCATCATTTTGGACCATGGGCCATATCGTACGGCATACTATAGCACGCCGTTTTTCATCATTTTTGAGGATTTGAAAAAAATGAAAAAATGAAAAAAACGATGGGTTATAGCCCATGTTTTTTGAAATTTTGAAAAAAAAAGTTATCCTCGTTTCTCATCATTTTGGACCATGGGCTATAGCCCATATCGTACGGCATACTATAGCACGCCGTTTTTCATCCTTTTTGAGGATTTGAAAAAAATGAAAAAAAAAAACAAAACATGGGTTATAGCCCATCGTTTTTTGATTTTTTTTATTGTATAGCAGTGGCTCACAGCCTCAGCCTGATGACCTCAAAAGTCTCATATCTCCCCTGAGCCATAGGCAGTTGCTTTGGCTTAGTGGTTAAGATGTTGTCCTTCAGTGCAGGTGACCTGTGTTCGATTCCTGGGTGTTACACTCTGATGAACGTGATTCTATGTTCAACTCTTGATTCTTTCAACTTTACTATCTGAAGGCTAACATACAAAAGATCGCTTCAACAGTACAAAGAGGCAGATGTTACTGAGTGATGGTGTAGTAGGGGTTATTCCGCACAGAGAGTTCATTTTCAAATCCCACTCTTCCTAAAGTTTAATGCTAGTTATTGAGCTTCATTTACTGCTATTCTAGCAGTGGCTCACAGCCTCAGCCTGATTACCTCAAAACTCTAATTGTCGTAGTGGTTAAGATGTTGGCTTTCCACATGGGAGACCAGGGTTGGATTCCCGGCTGTTACACTATCATATAAAAGAAGACCTCAACAGCGCTAAGAAACATCTGATTAATATGATTCTGTGTTATTTAAACTTTACTAACTGAAGGCTAACGAACAAAAGATCACTTCAAAATGACCAGGAGACTTTGCCTGAGAGTGTCTGACTGATGGTGCAATGGTCTGATCATCAGGCTTTCAGTACAGACATTCCATGTTCAAGTCCTGTTCCTCCTACAGCTCAATGCTGCAGTAATTTGAACTTTTCAAGGCTTGAATGAAAAATAAAAACTCAAAAGCACCAGGAGACATCTGCTGAATGCCCAAAGGTGCCTTGGCGTAATGGTGTGGAGCGCTTGACCCGTTGCCTCTGCTACAGGCAGTTGGCAGGTTCAAGTCCCATGTCATGACATCAAGGTGCTGGAGGACCATCGGGAGAGGGTGCTCTCTCCCCCTGTTTCCTGAGATGTAACGGTTGGGGCTTATGTCTGAAAGAACCCTGTCCAGCTAACCTTTTACCATGAAAATGTCCAATTTAACATACTCTTACCACCTCTCAGTTTGCCCTTTTCCAACTGGCCTGGAAGCCAGACATAAAAGAGGGACTTTCCAACCAAGTTTTGGCCCAGTATGCAAATAGACAGACTATTCTTTCTGTCAGATGATGGGCCAAATTGCTATTTTATTTTTAAACGTTTGACCTAATTCTTATCTGTAAAATTTTAGGTGGACAGGGTTCTTTCAAACATAACCCCCAACTGCTACTTTTCAGGAAACAGGGGGAGAGAGCACCTTCTCCCGATGGTCCTCACTAGTACCTTGCATGGGACTTGAACCTGCAGGCAGGTGGTAGCAGAGGCTACCGATCAAGCACACCACACCATTGAGCTAAGGCACCTTGGGGCAATCAGCAGATGTCTCCTGGTGCTTATGAGTTTTTATTTTTTATTCTAGCCTTGAAAAGTTCAAATTACTGCAGCATTGGTTGAGTATTAGTTTTGAACCAGTAACCTTTGGATTATGAACCTCCGATTTATCTTTTGAGCCACATCGGCATGTAAGGTACAATCGGGAACTTATATTTAACCAGCCGTTTAGAATTTAGATGGACAGTGAAAATGTTCTTCAGGAGAATTGAACCCGGAATGTTCTGCTTATAAACCCCAGGTTTATCTACGGTGCCACACTGGCATGTGAGGTACAATCGGGAACTTATATTTAACCATCCGTTTAGAATTTAGATGGACAGTTCTGTTTATAAACGTCTAAAACAAGTCTAAAAATAGACGTGTTTTAGACGTCTGTTTTGAGGATATGAAAAAAAAAACAAAAAACATGGGTTATAGCCCATCGTTTTTTGAAACTTTGAAAAAAAAGAAAAAAACTCGTTTTTCATCATTTTTGAACATGGGCTATAGCCCATACCGTACGGCATACTATAGCACGCCGTTTTTCATCATTTTTGAAGATTTGAAAAAAATGAAAAAATGAAAAAAACGATGGGTTATAGCCCATGTTTTTTGAAATTTTGAAAAAAAAAGTTATCCTCGTTTCTCATCATTTTGGACCATGGGCTATAGCCCATATCGTATGGCATACTATAGCACGCCGTTTTTCATCATTTTTGAGGATTTGAAAAAAATGAAAAAATGAAAAAAACAATGGGTTATAGCCCATGTTTTTTTAAATTTTGAAAAAAAAAGTTATCCTCGTTTCTCATCATTTTGGACCATGGGCTATAGCCCATATCGTACGGCATACTATAGCACGCCGTTTTTCATCATTTTTGAGGATTTGAAAAAAATGAAAAAAACGATGGGTTATAGCCCATGTTTTTTGAAATTTTGAAAAAAAATGTTATCCTCGTTTCTCATCATTTTGGACCATGGGCTATAGCCCATATCGTACGGCATACTATAGCATGCCGTTTTTCATCATTTTTGAGGATTTGAAAAAAATGAAAAAATGAAAAAAACGATGGGTTATAGCCCATGTTTTTTGAAATTTTGAAAAAAAAAGTTATCCTCGTTTCTCATCATTTTGGACCATGGGCTATAGCCCATATCGTACGGCATACTATAGCACGCCGTTTTTCATCATTTTTGAGGATTTGAAAAAAATGAAAAAATGAAAAAAACGATGGGTTATAGCCCATGTTTTTTGAAATTTTGAAAAAAAAAGTTATCCTCGTTTCTCATCATTTTGGACCATGGGCTATAGCCCATATCGTATGGCATACTATAGCACGCCGTTTTTCATCATTTTTGAGGATTTGAAAAAAATGAAAAAATGAAAAAAACGATGGGTTATAGCCCATGTTTTTTGAAATTTTGAAAAAAAAAGTTATCCTCGTTTCTCATCATTTTGGACCATGGGCTATAGCCCATATCGTATGGCATACTATAGCACGCCGTTTTTCATCATTTTTGAGGATTTGAAAAAAATGAAAAAATGAAAAAAACGATGGGTTATAGCCCATGTTTTTTTTAATTTTGAAAAGAAAAGTTATCCTCGTTTCTCATCATTTTGGACCATATCGTACGGCATACTATAGCACGCAGTTTTTCATCATTTTTGAGGATTTGAAAAAATTAAAAAATAAAAAAAACGATGGGTTATAGCCCATGTTTTTTGAAATTTTGAAAAAAAAAGTTATCCTCGTTTCTCATCATTTTAGACCATGGGCTATAGCCCATATCGTACGGCATACTATAGCACGCCGTTTTTCATCATTTTTGAGGATTTGAAAAAAATTAAAAAAACGATGGGTTATAGCCCATGTTTTTTTAAATTTTGAAAAAAAAAGTTATCCTCGTTTCTCATCATTTTGGACCATGGGCTATAGCCCATATCGTATGGCATACTATAGCACGCCGTTTTTCATCATTTTTGAGGATTTGAAAAAAATGAAAAAATGAAAAAAAAACGATGGGTTATAGCCCATGTTTTTTGAAATTTTGAAAAAAAAAGTTATCCTCGTTTCTCATCATTTTGGACCATGGGCTATAGCACATATCATACGGCATACTATAGCACGCAGTTTTTCATCATTTTTGAGGATTTAAAAAAAATGAAAAAATGAAAAAAACAATGGGTTATAGCCCATGTTTTTTGAAATTTTGAAAAAAAAAGTTATCCTCGTTTCTCATCATTTTGGACCATGGGCTATAGCCCATATCGTATGGCATACTATAGCACGCCGTTTTTCATCATTTTTGAGGATTTGAAAAAAATGAAAAAATGAAAAAAACGATGGGTTATAGCCCATGTTTTTTTAAATTTTGAAAAAAAAAGTTATCCTCGTTTCTCATCATTTTGGACCATGGGCTATAGCCCATATCGTATGGCATACTATAGCACGCCGTTTTTCATCATTTTTGAGGATTTGAAAAAAATGAAAAAAAAACGATGGGTTATAGCCCATGTTTTTTGAAATTTTGAAAAAAAAAGTTATCCTCGTTTCTCATCATTTTGGACCATGGGCTATAGCACATATCGTACGGCATACTATAGCACGCAGTTTTTCATCATTTTTGAGGATTTAAAAAAAATGAAAAAATGAAAAAAACAATGGGTTATAGCCCATGTTTTTTGAAATTTTGAAAAAAAAAGTTATCCTCGTTTCTCATCATTTTGGACCATGGGCTATAGCCCATATCGTACGGCATACTATAGCACGCCGTTTTTCATCATTTTTGAGGATTTGAAAAAAATGAAAAAAACGATGGGTTATAGCCCATGTTTTTTGAAATTTTGAAAAAAAATGTTATCCTCGTTTCTCATCATTTTGGACCATGGGCTATAGCCCATATCGTACGGCATACTATAGCATGCCGTTTTTCATCATTTTTGAGGATTTGAAAAAAATGAAAAAATGAAAAAAACGATGGGTTATAGCCCATGTTTTTTGAAATTTTGAAAAAAAAAGTTATCCTCGTTTCTCATCATTTTGGACCATGGGCTATAGCCCATATCGTATGGCATACTATAGCACGCCGTTTTTCATCATTTTTGAGGATTTGAAAAAAATGAAAAAATGAAAAAAACGATGGGTTATAGCCCATGTTTTTTGAAATTTTGAAAAAAAAAGTTATCCTCGTTTCTCATCATTTTGGACCATGGGCTATAGCCCATATCGTATGGCATACTATAGCACGCCGTTTTTCATCATTTTTGAGGATTTGAAAAAAATGAAAAAATGAAAAAAACGATGGGTTATAGCCCATGTTTTTTTTAATTTTGAAAAAAAAAGTTATCCTCGTTTCTCATCATTTTGGACCATATCGTACGGCATACTATAGCACGCAGTTTTTCATCATTTTTGAGGATTTGAAAAAATTAAAAAATTAAAAAAACGATGGGTTATAGCCCATGTTTTTTGAAATTTTGAAAAAAAAAGTTATCCTCGTTTCTCATCATTTTAGACCATGGGCTATAGCCCATATCGTACGGCATACTATAGCACGCCGTTTTTCATCATTTTTGAGGATTTGAAAAAAATTAAAAAAACGATGGGTTATAGCCCATGTTTTTTTAAATTTTGAAAAAAAAAGTTATCCTCGTTTCTCATCATTTTGGACCATGGGCTATAGCCCATATCGTATGGCATACTATAGCACGCCGTTTTTCATCATTTTTGAGGATTTGAAAAAAATGAAAAAATGAAAAAAAAACGATGGGTTATAGCCCATGTTTTTTGAAATTTTGAAAAAAAAAGTTATCCTCGTTTCTCATCATTTTGGACCATGGGCTATAGCACATATCGTACGGCATACTATAGCACGCAGTTTTTCATCATTTTTGAGGATTTAAAAAAAATGAAAAAATGAAAAAAACAATGGGTTATAGCCCATGTTTTTTGAAATTTTGAAAAAAAAAGTTATCCTCGTTTCTCATCATTTTGGACCATGGGCTATAGCCCATATCGTATGGCATACTATAGCACGCCGTTTTTCATCATTTTTGAGGATTTGAAAAAAATGAAAAAATAAAAAAAACGATGGGTTATAGCCCATGTTTTTTTAAATTTTGAAAAAAAAAGTTATCCTCGTTTCTCATCATTTTGGACCATGGGCTATAGCCCATATCGTATGGCATACTATAGCACGCCGTTTTTCATCATTTTTGAGGATTTGAAAAAAATGAAAAAAAAACGATGGGTTATAGCCCATGTTTTTTGAAATTTTGAAAAAAAAAGTTATCCTCGTTTCTCATCATTTTGGACCATGGGCTATAGCACATATCGTACGGCATACTATAGCACGCAGTTTTTCATCATTTTTGAGGATTTAAAAAAAATGAAAAAATGAAAAAAACAATGGGTTATAGCCCATGTTTTTTGAAATTTTGAAAAAAAAAGTTATCCTCGTTTCTCATCATTTTGGACCATGGGCTATAGCCCATATCGTATGGCATACTATAGCACGCCGTTTTTCATCATTTTTGAGGATTTGAAAAAAATGAAAAAATAAAAAAAACGATGGGTTATAGCCCATGTTTTTTTAAATTTTGAAAAAAAAAGTTATCCTCGTTTCTCATCATTTTGGACCATGGGCTATAGCCCATATCGTATGGCATACTATAGCACGCCGTTTTTCATCATTTTTGAGGATTTGAAAAAAATGAAAAAAAAACGATGGGTTATAGCCCATGTTTTTTGAAATTTTGAAAAAAAAAGTTATCCTCGTTTCTCATCATTTTGGACCATGGGCTATAGCACATATCGTACGGCATACTATAGCACGCAGTTTTTCATCATTTTTGAGGATTTAAAAAAAATGAAAAAATGAAAAAAACAATGGGTTATAGCCCATGTTTTTTGAAATTTTGAAAAAAAAAGTTATCCTCGTTTCTCATCATTTTGGACCATGGGCTATAGCCCATATCGTATGGCATACTATAGCACGCCGTTTTTCATCATTTTTGAGGATTTGAAAAAAATGAAAAAATGAAAAAAACGATGGGTTATAGCCCATGTTTTTTTAAATTTTGAAAAAAAAAGTTATCCTCGTTTCTCATCATTTTGGACCATGGGCTATAGCCCATATCGTACGGCATACTATAGCACGCCGTTTTTCATCATTTTTGAGGATTTGAAAAAAATGAAAAAATGAAAAAAACGATGGGTTATAGCCCATGTTTTTTTAAATTTTGAAAAAAAAAGTTATCCTCGTTTCTCATCATTTTGGACCATGGGCTATAGCCCATATCGTACGGCATACTATAGCATGCCGTTTTTCATCATTTTTGAGGATTTGAAAAAAATGAAAAAATGAAAAAAACGATGGGTTATAGCCCATGTTTTTTGAAATTTTGAAAAAAAAGTTATCCTCGTTTCTCATCATTTTGGACCATGGGCTATAGCCCATATCGTACGGCATACTATAGCACGCCGTTTTTCATCATTTTTGAGGATTTGAAAAAAATGAAAAAATGAAAAAAACGATGGGTTATAGCCCATGTTTTTTGAAATTTTGAAAAAAAAAGTTATCCTCGTTTCTCATCATTTTGGACCATGGGCTATAGCCCATATCGTATGGCATACTATAGCACGCCGTTTTTCATCATTTTTGAGGATTTGAAAAAAATGAAAAAATGAAAAAAACGATGGGTTATAGCCCATGTTTTTTTTAATTTTGAAAAAAAAAGTTATCCTCGTTTCTCATCATTTTGGACCATGGGCTATAGCCCATATCGTACGGCATACTATAGCACGCCGTTTTTCATCATTTTTGAGGATTTGAAAAAAATGAAAAAAACGATGGGTTATAGCCCATGTTTTTTGAAATTTTGAAAAAAAAAGTTATCCTCGTTTCTCATCATTTTGGACCATGGGCTATAGCCCATATCGTACGGCATACTATAGCATGCCGTTTTTCATCATTTTTGAGGATTTGAAAAAAATGAAAAAATGAAAAAAACGATGGGTTATAGCCCATGTTTTTTGAAATTTTGAAAAAAAAGTTATCCTCGTTTCTCATCATTTTGGACCATGGGCTATAGCCCATATCGTACGGCATACTATAGCACGCCGTTTTTCATCATTTTTGAGGATTTGAAAAAAATGAAAAAATGAAAAAAACGATGGGTTATAGCCCATGTTTTTTGAAATTTTGAAAAAAAAAGTTATCCTCGTTTCTCATCATTTTGGACCATGGGCTATAGCCCATATCGTATGGCATACTATAGCACGCCGTTTTTCATCATTTTTGAGGATTTGAAAAAAATGAAAAAATGAAAAAAACGATGGGTTATAGCCCATGTTTTTTGAAATTTTGAAAAAAAAAGTTATCCTCGTTTCTCATCATTTTGGACCATGGGCTATAGCCCATATCGTATGGCATACTATAGCACGCCGTTTTTCATCATTTTTGAGGATTTGAAAAAAATGAAAAAATGAAAAAAAAACGATGGGTTATAGCCCATGTTTTTTGAAATTTTGAAAAAAAAAGTTATCCTCGTTTCTCATCATTTTGGACCATGGGCTATAGCCCATATCGTATGGCATACTATAGCACGCCGTTTTTCATCATTTTTGAGGATTTGAAAAAAATGAAAAAATGAAAAAAACGATGGGTTATAGCCCATGTTTTTTTAAATTTTGAAAAAAAAAGTTATCCTCGTTTCTCATCATTTTGGACCATGGGCTATAGCCCATATCGTACGGCATACTATAGCACGCCGTTTTTCATCATTTTTGAGGATTTGAAAAAAATGAAAAAAACGATGGGTTATAGCCCATGTTTTTTGAAATTTTGAAAAAAAAAGTTATCCTCGTTTCTCATCATTTTGGACCATGGGCTATAGCCCATATCGTACGGCATACTATAGCATGCCGTTTTTCATCATTTTTGAGGATTTGAAAAAAATGAAAAAATAAAAAAAACGATGGGTTATAGCCCATGTTTTTTGAAATTTTGAAAAAAAAAGTTGTCCTCGTTTCTCATCATTTTGGACCATGGGCTATAGCCCATATCGTACGGCATACTATAGCACGCCGTTTTTCATCATTTTTGAGGATTTGAAAAAAATGAAAAAAACGATGGGTTATAGCCCATGTTTTTTGAAATTTTGAAAAAAAAAGTTATCCTCGTTTCTCATCATTTTGGACCATGGGCTATAGCCCATATCGTACGGCATACTATAGCATGCCGTTTTTCATCATTTTTGAGGATTTGAAAAAAATGAAAAAATGAAAAAAACGATGGGTTATAGCCCATGTTTTTTGAAATTTTGAAAAAAAAGTTATCCTCGTTTCTCATCATTTTGGACCATGGGCTATAGCCCATATCGTACGGCATACTATAGCACGCCGTTTTTCATCATTTTTGAGGATTTGAAAAAAATGAAAAAATGAAAAAAACGATGGGTTATAGCCCATGTTTTTTGAAATTTTGAAAAAAAAAGTTATCCTCGTTTCTCATCATTTTGGACCATGGGCTATAGCCCATATCGTATGGCATACTATAGCACGCCGTTTTTCATCATTTTTGAGGATTTGAAAAAAATGAAAAAATGAAAAAAACGATGGGTTATAGCCCATGTTTTTTGAAATTTTGAAAAAAAAAGTTATCCTCGTTTCTCATCATTTTGGACCATGGGCTATAGCCCATATCGTATGGCATACTATAGCACGCCGTTTTTCCACATTTTTGAGGATTTGAAAAAAATGAAAAAATGAAAAAAAACGATGGGTTATAGCCCATGTTTTTTGAAATTTTGAAAAAAAAAGTTATCCTCGTTTCTCATCATTTTGGACCATGGGCTATAGCACATATCGTACGGCATACTATAGCACGCAGTTTTTCATCATTTTTGAGGATTTGAAAAAAATGAAAAAATGAAAAAAACAATGGGTTATAGCCCATGTTTTTTGAAATTTTGAAAAAAAAAGTTATCCTCGTTTCTCATCATTTTGGACCATGGGCTATAGCCCATATCGTATGGCATACTATAGCACGCCGTTTTTCATCATTTTTGAGGATTTGAAAAAAATGAAAAAATGAAAAAAACGATGGGTTATAGCCCATGTTTTTTTAAATTTTGAAAAAAAAAGTTATCCTCGTTTCTCATCATTTTGGACCATGGGCTATAGCCCATATCGTACGGCATACTATAGCACGCCGTTTTTCATCATTTTTGAGGATTTGAAAAAAATGAAAAAAACGATGGGTTATAGCCCATGTTTTTTGAAATTTTGAAAAAAAAAGTTATCCTCGTTTCTCATCATTTTGGACCATGGGCTATAGCCCATATCGTACGGCATACTATAGCATGCCGTTTTTCATCATTTTTGAGGATTTGAAAAAAATGAAAAAATGAAAAAAACGATGGGTTATAGCCCATGTTTTTTGAAATTTTGAAAAAAAAAGTTATCCTCGTTTCTCATCATTTTGGACCATGGGCTATAGCCCATATCGTATGGCATACTATAGCACGCCGTTTTTCATCATTTTTGAGGATTTGAAAAAAATGAAAAAATGAAAAAAAACGATGGGTTATAGCCCATGTTTTTTGAAATTTTGAAAAAAAAAGTTATCCTCGTTTCTCATCATTTTGGACCATGGGCTATAGCCCATATCGTATGGCATACTATAGCACGCCGTTTTTCATCATTTTTGAGGATTTGAAAAAAATGAAAAAATGAAAAAAACGATGGGTTATAGCCCATGTTTTTTGAAATTTTGAAAAAAAAAGTTATCCTCGTTTCTCATCATTTTGGACCATGGGCTATAGCCCATATCATAAGGCATACTATAGCACGCCGTTTTTCATCATTTTTGAGGATTTGAAAAAAATGAAAAAAACCATGGGTTATAGCCCATGTTTTTTGAAATTTTGAAAAAAAAAGTTATCCTCGTTTCTCATCATTTTGGACCATGGGCTATAGCCCATATCGTACGGCATACTATAGCATGCCGTTTTTCATCCATTTTGAGGATTTGAAAAAAATAAAAAAAACGATGGGTTATAGCCCATGTTTTTTGAAATTTTGAAAAAAAAAGTTATCCTCGTTTCTCATAATTTTGGACCATGGGCTATAGCCCATATCGTACGGCATACTATAGCACGCCGTTTTTCATCATTTTTGAGGATTTGAAAAAAATGAAAAAAACGATGGGTTATAGCCCATGTTTTTTGAAATTTTGAAAAAAAAAGTTATCCTCGTTTCTCATCATTTTGGACCATGGGCTATAGCCCATATCGTATGGCATACTATAGCACGCCGTTTTTCATCATTTTTGAGGATTTGAAAAAAATGAAAAAATAAAAAAAACGATGGGTTATAGCCCATGTTTTTTGAAATTTTGAAAAAAAAAGTTATCCTCGTTTCTCATCATTTTGGACCATGGGCTATAGCCCATATCGTATGGCATACTATAGCACGCCGTTTTTCATCATTTTTGAGGATTTGAAAAAAATGAAAAAATGAAAAAAAACGATGGGTTATAGCCCATGTTTTTTGAAATTTTGAAAAAAAAATTATCCTCGTTTCTCATCATTTTGGACCATGGGCTATAGCACATATCGTACGGCATACTATAGCACGCAGTTTTTCATCATTTTTGAGGATTTGAAAAAAATGAAAAAATGAAAAAAACGATGGGTTATAGCCCATGTTTTTTGAAATTTTGAAAAAAAAAGTTATCCTCGTTTCTCATCATTTTGGACCATGGGCTATAGCCCATATCGTACGGCATACTATAGCACGCCGTTTTTCATCATTTTTGAGGATTTGAAAAAAATGAAAAAATGAAAAAAACGATGGGTTATAGCCCATGTTTTTTTAAATTTTGAAAAAAAAAGTTATCCTCGTTTCTCATCATTTTGGACCATGGGCTATAGCCCATATCATAAGGCATACTATAGCACGCCGTTTTTCATCATTTTTGAGGATTTGAAAAAAATGAAAAAAACCATGGGTTATAGCCCATGTTTTTTGAAATTTTGAAAAAAAAAGTTATCCTCGTTTCTCATCATTTTGGACCATGGGCTATAGCCCATATCGTACGGCATACTATAGCATGCCGTTTTTCATCCATTTTGAGGATTTGAAAAAAATGAAAAAATAAAAAAAACGATGGGTTATAGCCCATGTTTTTTGAAATTTTGAAAAAAAAAGTTATCCTCGTTTCTCATAATTTTGGACCATGGGCTATAGCCCATATCGTACGGCATACTATAGCACGCCGTTTTTCATCATTTTTGAGGATTTGAAAAAAATGAAAAAAACGATGGGTTATAGCCCATGTTTTTTGAAATTTTGAAAAAAAAAGTTATCCTCGTTTCTCATCATTTTGGACCATGGGCTATAGCCCATATCGTATGGCATACTATAGCACGCCGTTTTTCATCATTTTTGAGGATTTGAAAAAAATGAAAAAATAAAAAAAACGATGGGTTATAGCCCATGTTTTTTGAAATTTTGAAAAAAAAAGTTATCCTCGTTTCTCATCATTTTGGACCATGGGCTATAGCCCATATCGTATGGCATACTATAGCACGCCGTTTTTCATCATTTTTGAGGATTTGAAAAAAATGAAAAAATGAAAAAAACGATGGGTTATAGCCCATGTTTTTTGAAATTTTGAAAAAAAAAGTTATCCTCGTTTCTCATCATTTTGGACCATGGGCTATAGCCCATATCGTATGGCATACTATAGCACGCCGTTTTTCATCATTTTTGAGGATTTGAAAAAAATGAAAAAATGAAAAAAACGATGGGTTATAGCCCATGTTTTTTTTAATTTTGAAAAAAAAAGTTATCCTCGTTTCTCATCATTTTGGACCATATCGTACGGCATACTATAGCACGCAGTTTTTCATCATTTTTGAGGATTTGAAAAAATTAAAAAATTAAAAAAACGATGGGTTATAGCCCATGTTTTTTGAAATTTTGAAAAAAAAAGTTATCCTCGTTTCTCATCATTTTAGACCATGGGCTATAGCCCATATCGTACGGCATACTATAGCACGCCGTTTTTCATCATTTTTGAGGATTTGAAAAAAATTAAAAAAACGATGGGTTATAGCCCATGTTTTTTTAAATTTTGAAAAAAAAAGTTATCCTCGTTTCTCATCATTTTGGACCATGGGCTATAGCCCATATCGTATGGCATACTATAGCACGCCGTTTTTCATCATTTTTGAGGATTTGAAAAAAATGAAAAAATGAAAAAAAAACGATGGGTTATAGCCCATGTTTTTTGAAATTTTGAAAAAAAAAGTTATCCTCGTTTCTCATCATTTTGGACCATGGGCTATAGCACATATCGTACGGCATACTATAGCACGCAGTTTTTCATCATTTTTGAGGATTTAAAAAAAATGAAAAAATGAAAAAAACAATGGGTTATAGCCCATGTTTTTTGAAATTTTGAAAAAAAAAGTTATCCTCGTTTCTCATCATTTTGGACCATGGGCTATAGCCCATATCGTATGGCATACTATAGCACGCCGTTTTTCATCATTTTTGAGGATTTGAAAAAAATGAAAAAATAAAAAAAACGATGGGTTATAGCCCATGTTTTTTTAAATTTTGAAAAAAAAAGTTATCCTCGTTTCTCATCATTTTGGACCATGGGCTATAGCCCATATCGTATGGCATACTATAGCACGCCGTTTTTCATCATTTTTGAGGATTTGAAAAAAATGAAAAAAAAACGATGGGTTATAGCCCATGTTTTTTGAAATTTTGAAAAAAAAAGTTATCCTCGTTTCTCATCATTTTGGACCATGGGCTATAGCACATATCGTACGGCATACTATAGCACGCAGTTTTTCATCATTTTTGAGGATTTAAAAAAAATGAAAAAATGAAAAAAACAATGGGTTATAGCCCATGTTTTTTGAAATTTTGAAAAAAAAAGTTATCCTCGTTTCTCATCATTTTGGACCATGGGCTATAGCCCATATCGTATGGCATACTATAGCACGCCGTTTTTCATCATTTTTGAGGATTTGAAAAAAATGAAAAAATAAAAAAAACGATGGGTTATAGCCCATGTTTTTTTAAATTTTGAAAAAAAAAGTTATCCTCGTTTCTCATCATTTTGGACCATGGGCTATAGCCCATATCGTATGGCATACTATAGCACGCCGTTTTTCATCATTTTTGAGGATTTGAAAAAAATGAAAAAAAAACGATGGGTTATAGCCCATGTTTTTTGAAATTTTGAAAAAAAAAGTTATCCTCGTTTCTCATCATTTTGGACCATGGGCTATAGCACATATCGTACGGCATACTATAGCACGCAGTTTTTCATCATTTTTGAGGATTTAAAAAAAATGAAAAAATGAAAAAAACAATGGGTTATAGCCCATGTTTTTTGAAATTTTGAAAAAAAAAGTTATCCTCGTTTCTCATCATTTTGGACCATGGGCTATAGCCCATATCGTATGGCATACTATAGCACGCCGTTTTTCATCATTTTTGAGGATTTGAAAAAAATGAAAAAATGAAAAAAACGATGGGTTATAGCCCATGTTTTTTTAAATTTTGAAAAAAAAAGTTATCCTCGTTTCTCATCATTTTGGACCATGGGCTATAGCCCATATCGTACGGCATACTATAGCACGCCGTTTTTCATCATTTTTGAGGATTTGAAAAAAATGAAAAAATGAAAAAAACGATGGGTTATAGCCCATGTTTTTTTAAATTTTGAAAAAAAAAGTTATCCTCGTTTCTCATCATTTTGGACCATGGGCTATAGCCCATATCGTACGGCATACTATAGCATGCCGTTTTTCATCATTTTTGAGGATTTGAAAAAAATGAAAAAATGAAAAAAACGATGGGTTATAGCCCATGTTTTTTGAAATTTTGAAAAAAAAGTTATCCTCGTTTCTCATCATTTTGGACCATGGGCTATAGCCCATATCGTACGGCATACTATAGCACGCCGTTTTTCATCATTTTTGAGGATTTGAAAAAAATGAAAAAATGAAAAAAACGATGGGTTATAGCCCATGTTTTTTGAAATTTTGAAAAAAAAAGTTATCCTCGTTTCTCATCATTTTGGACCATGGGCTATAGCCCATATCGTATGGCATACTATAGCACGCCGTTTTTCATCATTTTTGAGGATTTGAAAAAAATGAAAAAATGAAAAAAACGATGGGTTATAGCCCATGTTTTTTTAAATTTTGAAAAAAAAAGTTATCCTCGTTTCTCATCATTTTGGACCATGGGCTATAGCCCATATCGTACGGCATACTATAGCACGCCGTTTTTCATCATTTTTGAGGATTTGAAAAAAATGAAAAAAACGATGGGTTATAGCCCATGTTTTTTGAAATTTTGAAAAAAAAAGTTATCCTCGTTTCTCATCATTTTGGACCATGGGCTATAGCCCATATCGTACGGCATACTATAGCATGCCGTTTTTCATCATTTTTGAGGATTTGAAAAAAATGAAAAAATGAAAAAAACGATGGGTTATAGCCCATGTTTTTTGAAATTTTGAAAAAAAAGTTATCCTCGTTTCTCATCATTTTGGACCATGGGCTATAGCCCATATCGTACGGCATACTATAGCACGCCGTTTTTCATCATTTTTGAGGATTTGAAAAAAATGAAAAAATGAAAAAAACGATGGGTTATAGCCCATGTTTTTTGAAATTTTGAAAAAAAAAGTTATCCTCGTTTCTCATCATTTTGGACCATGGGCTATAGCCCATATCGTATGGCATACTATAGCACGCCGTTTTTCATCATTTTTGAGGATTTGAAAAAAATGAAAAAATGAAAAAAACGATGGGTTATAGCCCATGTTTTTTGAAATTTTGAAAAAAAAAGTTATCCTCGTTTCTCATCATTTTGGACCATGGGCTATAGCCCATATCGTATGGCATACTATAGCACGCCGTTTTTCATCATTTTTGAGGATTTGAAAAAAATGAAAAAATGAAAAAAAAACGATGGGTTATAGCCCATGTTTTTTGAAATTTTGAAAAAAAAAGTTATCCTCGTTTCTCATCATTTTGGACCATGGGCTATAGCCCATATCGTATGGCATACTATAGCACGCCGTTTTTCATCATTTTTGAGGATTTGAAAAAAATGAAAAAATGAAAAAAACGATGGGTTATAGCCCATGTTTTTTTAAATTTTGAAAAAAAAAGTTATCCTCGTTTCTCATCATTTTGGACCATGGGCTATAGCCCATATCGTACGGCATACTATAGCACGCCGTTTTTCATCATTTTTGAGGATTTGAAAAAAATGAAAAAAACGATGGGTTATAGCCCATGTTTTTTGAAATTTTGAAAAAAAAAGTTATCCTCGTTTCTCATCATTTTGGACCATGGGCTATAGCCCATATCGTACGGCATACTATAGCATGCCGTTTTTCATCATTTTTGAGGATTTGAAAAAAATGAAAAAATAAAAAAAACGATGGGTTATAGCCCATGTTTTTTGAAATTTTGAAAAAAAAAGTTGTCCTCGTTTCTCATCATTTTGGACCATGGGCTATAGCCCATATCGTACGGCATACTATAGCACGCCGTTTTTCATCATTTTTGAGGATTTGAAAAAAATGAAAAAAACGATGGGTTATAGCCCATGTTTTTTGAAATTTTGAAAAAAAAAGTTATCCTCGTTTCTCATCATTTTGGACCATGGGCTATAGCCCATATCGTACGGCATACTATAGCATGCCGTTTTTCATCATTTTTGAGGATTTGAAAAAAATGAAAAAATGAAAAAAACGATGGGTTATAGCCCATGTTTTTTGAAATTTTGAAAAAAAAGTTATCCTCGTTTCTCATCATTTTGGACCATGGGCTATAGCCCATATCGTACGGCATACTATAGCACGCCGTTTTTCATCATTTTTGAGGATTTGAAAAAAATGAAAAAATGAAAAAAACGATGGGTTATAGCCCATGTTTTTTGAAATTTTGAAAAAAAAAGTTATCCTCGTTTCTCATCATTTTGGACCATGGGCTATAGCCCATATCGTATGGCATACTATAGCACGCCGTTTTTCATCATTTTTGAGGATTTGAAAAAAATGAAAAAATGAAAAAAACGATGGGTTATAGCCCATGTTTTTTGAAATTTTGAAAAAAAAAGTTATCCTCGTTTCTCATCATTTTGGACCATGGGCTATAGCCCATATCGTATGGCATACTATAGCACGCCGTTTTTCCACATTTTTGAGGATTTGAAAAAAATGAAAAAATGAAAAAAAACGATGGGTTATAGCCCATGTTTTTTGAAATTTTGAAAAAAAAAGTTATCCTCGTTTCTCATCATTTTGGACCATGGGCTATAGCACATATCGTACGGCATACTATAGCACGCAGTTTTTCATCATTTTTGAGGATTTGAAAAAAATGAAAAAATGAAAAAAACAATGGGTTATAGCCCATGTTTTTTGAAATTTTGAAAAAAAAAGTTATCCTCGTTTCTCATCATTTTGGACCATGGGCTATAGCCCATATCGTATGGCATACTATAGCACGCCGTTTTTCATCATTTTTGAGGATTTGAAAAAAATGAAAAAATGAAAAAAACGATGGGTTATAGCCCATGTTTTTTTAAATTTTGAAAAAAAAAGTTATCCTCGTTTCTCATCATTTTGGACCATGGGCTATAGCCCATATCGTACGGCATACTATAGCACGCCGTTTTTCATCATTTTTGAGGATTTGAAAAAAATGAAAAAAACGATGGGTTATAGCCCATGTTTTTTGAAATTTTGAAAAAAAAAGTTATCCTCGTTTCTCATCATTTTGGACCATGGGCTATAGCCCATATCGTACGGCATACTATAGCATGCCGTTTTTCATCATTTTTGAGGATTTGAAAAAAATGAAAAAATGAAAAAAACGATGGGTTATAGCCCATGTTTTTTGAAATTTTGAAAAAAAAAGTTATCCTCGTTTCTCATCATTTTGGACCATGGGCTATAGCCCATATCGTATGGCATACTATAGCACGCCGTTTTTCATCATTTTTGAGGATTTGAAAAAAATGAAAAAATGAAAAAAAACGATGGGTTATAGCCCATGTTTTTTGAAATTTTGAAAAAAAAAGTTATCCTCGTTTCTCATCATTTTGGACCATGGGCTATAGCCCATATCGTATGGCATACTATAGCACGCCGTTTTTCATCATTTTTGAGGATTTGAAAAAAATGAAAAAATGAAAAAAACGATGGGTTATAGCCCATGTTTTTTGAAATTTTGAAAAAAAAAGTTATCCTCGTTTCTCATCATTTTGGACCATGGGCTATAGCCCATATCGTAAGGCATACTATAGCACGCCGTTTTTCATCATTTTTGAGGATTTGAAAAAAATGAAAAAAACCATGGGTTATAGCCCATGTTTTTTGAAATTTTGAAAAAAAAAGTTATCCTCGTTTCTCATCATTTTGGACCATGGGCTATAGCCCATATCGTACGGCATACTATAGCATGCCGTTTTTCATCCATTTTGAGGATTTGAAAAAAATAAAAAAAACGATGGGTTATAGCCCATGTTTTTTGAAATTTTGAAAAAAAAAGTTATCCTCGTTTCTCATAATTTTGGACCATGGGCTATAGCCCATATCGTACGGCATACTATAGCACGCCGTTTTTCATCATTTTTGAGGATTTGAAAAAAATGAAAAAAACGATGGGTTATAGCCCATGTTTTTTGAAATTTTGAAAAAAAAAGTTATCCTCGTTTCTCATCATTTTGGACCATGGGCTATAGCCCATATCGTATGGCATACTATAGCACGCCGTTTTTCATCATTTTTGAGGATTTGAAAAAAATGAAAAAATAAAAAAAACGATGGGTTATAGCCCATGTTTTTTGAAATTTTGAAAAAAAAAGTTATCCTCGTTTCTCATCATTTTGGACCATGGGCTATAGCCCATATCGTATGGCATACTATAGCACGCCGTTTTTCATCATTTTTGAGGATTTGAAAAAAATGAAAAAATGAAAAAAAACGATGGGTTATAGCCCATGTTTTTTGAAATTTTGAAAAAAAAATTATCCTCGTTTCTCATCATTTTGGACCATGGGCTATAGCACATATCGTACGGCATACTATAGCACGCAGTTTTTCATCATTTTTGAGGATTTGAAAAAAATGAAAAAATGAAAAAAACGATGGGTTATAGCCCATGTTTTTTGAAATTTTGAAAAAAAAAGTTATCCTCGTTTCTCATCATTTTGGACCATGGGCTATAGCCCATATCGTACGGCATACTATAGCACGCCGTTTTTCATCATTTTTGAGGATTTGAAAAAAATGAAAAAATGAAAAAAACGATGGGTTATAGCCCATGTTTTTTTAAATTTTGAAAAAAAAAGTTATCCTCGTTTCTCATCATTTTGGACCATGGGCTATAGCCCATATCATAAGGCATACTATAGCACGCCGTTTTTCATCATTTTTGAGGATTTGAAAAAAATGAAAAAAACCATGGGTTATAGCCCATGTTTTTTGAAATTTTGAAAAAAAAAGTTATCCTCGTTTCTCATCATTTTGGACCATGGGCTATAGCCCATATCGTACGGCATACTATAGCATGCCGTTTTTCATCCATTTTGAGGATTTGAAAAAAATGAAAAAATAAAAAAAACGATGGGTTATAGCCCATGTTTTTTGAAATTTTGAAAAAAAAAGTTATCCTCGTTTCTCATAATTTTGGACCATGGGCTATAGCCCATATCGTACGGCATACTATAGCACGCCGTTTTTCATCATTTTTGAGGATTTGAAAAAAATGAAAAAAACGATGGGTTATAGCCCATGTTTTTTGAAATTTTGAAAAAAAAAGTTATCCTCGTTTCTCATCATTTTGGACCATGGGCTATAGCCCATATCGTATGGCATACTATAGCACGCCGTTTTTCATCATTTTTGAGGATTTGAAAAAAATGAAAAAATAAAAAAAACGATGGGTTATAGCCCATGTTTTTTGAAATTTTGAAAAAAAAAGTTATCCTCGTTTCTCATCATTTTGGACCATGGGCTATAGCCCATATCGTATGGCATACTATAGCACGCCGTTTTTCATCATTTTTGAGGATTTGAAAAAAATGAAAAAATGAAAAAAAACGATGGGTTATAGCCCATGTTTTTTGAAATTTTGAAAAAAAAATTATCCTCGTTTCTCATCATTTTGGACCATGGGCTATAGCACATATCGTACGGCATACTATAGCACGCAGTTTTTCATCATTTTTGAGGATTTGAAAAAAATGAAAAAATGAAAAAAACGATGGGTTATAGCCCATGTTTTTTGAAATTTTGAAAAAAAAAGTTATCCTCGTTTCTCATCATTTTGGACCATGGGCTATAGCCCATATCGTACGGCATACTATAGCACGCCGTTTTTCATCATTTTTGAGGATTTGAAAAAAATGAAAAAATGAAAAAAACGATGGGTTATAGCCCATGTTTTTTTAAATTTTGAAAAAAAAAGTTATCCTCGTTTCTCATCATTTTGGACCATGGGCCATATCGTACGGCATACTATAGCACGCCGTTTTTCATCATTTTTGAGGATTTGAAAAAAATGAAAAAAACGATGGGTTATAGCCCATGTTTTTTGAAATTTTGAAAAAAAAAGTTATCCTCGTTTCTCATCATTTTGGACCATGGGCTATAGCCCATATCGTACGGCATACTATAGCATGCCGTTTTTCATCCATTTTGAGGATTTGAAAAAAATGAAAAAATAAAAAAAACGATGGGTTATAGCCCATGTTTTTTGAAATTTTGAAAAAAAAAGTTATCCTCGTTTCTCATAATTTTGGACCATGGGCTATAGCCCATATCGTACGGCATACTATAGCACGCCGTTTTTCATCATTTTTGAGGATTTGAAAAAAATGAAAAAATGAAAAAAACGATGGGTTATAGCCCATGTTTTTTGAAATTTTGAAAAAAAAAGTTATCCTCGTTTCTCATCATTTTGGACCATGGGCTATAGCCCATAATATCGTATGGCATACTATAGCACGCCGTTTTTCATCATTTTTGAGGATTTGAAAAAAATGAAAAAATGAAAAAAAAACGATGGGTTATAGCCCATGTTTTTTGAAATTTTGAAAAAAAAAGTTATCCTCTTTTCTCATCATTTTGGACCATGGGCTATAGCACATATCGTACGGCATACTATAGCACGCAGTTTTTCATCATTTTTGAGGATTTGAAAAAAATGAAAAAATGAAAAAAACGATGGGTTATAGCCCATGTTTTTTGAAATTTTGAAAAAAAAAGTTATCCTCGTTTCTCATCATTTTGGACCATGGGCTATAGCCCATATCGTACGGCATACTATAGCACGCCGTTTTTCATCATTTTTGAGGATTTGAAAAAAATGAAAAAATGAAAAAAACGATGGGTTATAGCCCATGTTTTTTTAAATTTTGAAAGAAAAAGTTATCCTCGTTTCTCATCATTTTGGACCATGGGCCATATCGTACGGCATACTATAGCACGCCGTTTTTCATCATTTTTGAGGATTTGAAAAAAATGAAAAAATGAAAAAAACGATGGGTTATAGCCCATGTTTTTTGAAATTTTGAAAAAAAAAGTTATCCTCGTTTCTCATCATTTTGGACCATGGGCTATAGCCCATATCGTACGGCATACTATAGCACGCCGTTTTTCATCATTTTTGAGGATTTGAAAAAAATGAAAAAATGAAAAAAACGATGGGTTATAGCCCATGTTTTTTGAAATTTTGAAAAAAAAAGTTATCCTCGTTTCTCATCATTTTGGACCATGGGCTATAGCCCATATCGTATGGCATACTATAGCACGCCGTTTTTCATCCTTTTTGAGGATTTGAAAAAAATGAAGAAAACAAAACAAAACATGGGTTATAGCCCATCGTTTTTTGATTTTTTTTATTGTATAGCAGTGGCTCACAGCCTCAGCCTGATGACCTCAAAAGTCTCATATCTCCCCTGAGCCATAGGCAGTTGCTTTGGCTTAGTGGTTAAGATGTTGTCCTTCAGTGCAGGTGACCTGTGTTCGATTCCTGGGTGTTACACTCTGATGAACGTGATTCTATGTTCAACTCTTGATTCTTTCAACTTTACTATCTGAAGGCTAACATACAAAAGATCGCTTCAACAGTACAAAGAGGCAGATGTTACTGAGTGATGGTGTAGTAGGGGTTATTCCGCACAGAGAGTTCATTTTCAAATCCCACTCTTCCTAAAGTTTAATGCTAGTTATTGAGCTTCATTTACTGCTATTCTAGCAGTGGCTCACAGCCTCAGCCTGATTACCTCAAAACTCTAATTGTCGTAGTGGTTAAGATGTTGGCTTTCCACATGGGAGACCAGGGTTCGATTCCCGGCTGTTACACTATCATATAAAAGAAGACCTCAACAGCGCTAAGAAACATCTGATTAATATGATTCTGTGTTATTTAAACTTTACTAACTGAAGGCTAACGAACAAAAGATCACTTCAAAATGACCAGGAGACTTTGCCTGAGAGTGTCTGACTGATGGTGCAATGGTCTAATCATCAGGCTTTCAGTACAGACATTCCATGTTCAAGTCCTGTTCCTCCTACAGCTCAATGCTGCAGTAATTTGAACTTTTCAAGGCTTGAATGAAAAATAAAAACTCAAAAGCACCAGGAGACATCTGCTGAATGCCCAAAGGTGCCTTGGCGTAATGATGTGGAGCGCTTGACCCGTTGCCTCTGCTACAGGCAGTTGGCAGGTTCAAGTCCCATGTCATGACATCAAGGTGCTGGAGGACCATCGGGAGAGGGTGCTCTCTCCCCCTGTTTCCTGAGATGTAACGGTTGGGGCTTATGTCTGAAAGAACCCTGTCCAGCTAACCTTTTACCATGAAAATGTCCAATTTAACATACTCTTACCACCTCTCAGTTTGCCCTTTTCCAACTGGCCTGGAAGCCAGACATAAAAGAGGGACTTTCCAACCAAGTTTTGGCCCAGTATGCAAATAGACAGACTATTCTTTCTGTCAGATGATGGGCCAAATTGCTATTTTATTTTTAAACGTTTGACCTAATTCTTATCTGTAAAATTTTAGGTGGACAGGGTTCTTTCAAACATAACCCCCAACTGCTACTTTTCAGGAAACAGGGGGAGAGAGCACCGTCTCCCGATGGTCCTCACTAGTACCTTGCATGGGACTTGAACCTGCAGGCAGGTGGTAGCAGAGGCTACCGATCAAGCACACCACACCATTGAGCTAAGGCACCTTGGGGCAATCAGCAGATGTCTCCTGGTGCTTATGAGTTTTTATTTTTTATTCTAGCCTTGAAAAGTTCAAATTACTGCAGCATTGGTTGAGTATTAGTTTTGAACCAGTAACCTTTGGATTATGAACCTCAGATTTATCTTTTGAGCCACATCGGCATGTAAGGTACAATCGGGAACTTATATTTAACCATCCGTTTAGAATTTAGATGGACAGTTCTGTTTATAAACGTCTAAAACAAGTCTAAAAATAGACGTGTTTTAGACGTCTGTTTTGAGGATATGAAAAAAGAACAAAAAACATGGGTTATAGCCCATCGTTTTTTGAAACTTTGAAAAAAGAAAAAAAAACTCGTTTTTCATCATTTTTGAACATGGGCTATAGCCCATACCGTACGGCATACTATAGCACGCCGTTTTTCATCATTTTTGAGGATTTGAAAAAAATGAAAAAATGAAAAAAACGATGGGTTATAGCCCATGTTTTTTGAAATTTTGAAAAAAAAAGTTATCCTCGTTTCTCATCATTTTGGACTATCGTATGGCATACTATAGCACGCCGTTTTTCATCATTTTTGAGGATTTGAAAAAAATGAAAAAATGAAAAAAAAACGATGGGTTATAGCCCATGTTTTTTTAAATTTTGAAAAAAAAAGTTATCCTCGTTTCTCATCATTTTGGACCATGGGCTATAGCCCATATCGTACGGCATACTATAGCACGCCGTTTTTCATCATTTTTGAGGATTTAAAAAAAATGAAAAAAACGATGGGTTATAGCCCATGTTTTTTGAAATTTTGAAAAAAAAAGTTATCCTCGTTTCTCATCATTTTGGACCATGGGCTATAGCCCATATCGTACGGCATACTATAGCATGCCGTTTTTCATCATTTTTGAGGATTTGAAAAAAATGAAAAAATGAAAAAAACGATGGGTTATAGCCCATGTTTTTTGAAATTTTGAAAAAAAAAGTTATCCTCGTTTCTCATCATTTTGGACCATGGGCTATAGCCCATATCGTATGGCATACTATAGCACGCCGTTTTTCATCATTTTTGAGGATTTGAAAAAAATAAAAAAATGAAAAAAACGATGGGTTATAGCCCATGTTTTTTGAAATTTTGAAAAAAAAAGTTATCCTCGTTTCTCATCATTTTGGACCATGGGCTATAGCCCATATCGTATGGCATACTATAGCACGCCGTTTTTCATCATTTTTGAGGATTTGAAAAAAATGAAAAAATGAAAAAAACGATGGGTTATAGCCCATGTTTTTTTAAATTTTGAAAAAAAAAGTTATCCTCGTTTCTCATCATTTTGGACCATGGGCTATAGCCCATATCGTACGGCATACTATAGCATGCAGTTTTTCATTATTTTTGAGGATTTGAAAAAAATTAAAAAATTAAAAAAACGATGGGTTATAGCCCATGTTTTTTGAAATTTTGAAAAAAAAAGTTATCCTCGTTTCTCATCATTTGGACCATGGGCTATAGCCCATATCGTACGGCATACTATAGCATGCCGTTTTTCATCATTTTTGAGGATTTGAAAAAAATGAAAAAATGAAAAAAACTATGGGTTATAGCCCATGTTTTTTTAAATTTTGAAAAAAAAAGTTATCCTCGTTTCTCATCATTTTGGACCATGGGCTATAGCCCAAATCGTACGGCATACTATAGCACGCCGTTTTTCATCATTTTTGAGGATTTGAAAAAAATGAAAAAAACGATTTTGATTTTGAATGTTTTTTTGTATGTAGGACTACCGGTAGTATCATGCCAAAGTTTGTGCTATTGCCATAGAGAATGCATTGGGCGTTTAAGTTAAATAACTCAGAAACTATAAAACATTTCAAAGTAAAATGTTCCAGCATGTGTCTCCACAGTAAGCTGAAAAATAAAAAGTGTGAATGGAGTTTCTAGGTGAAAGTGACTTTTGACATGCCTATAGAGCTGCCATTGAGCCCCATGTTAAATGTCTCAAATTTGAAAGCAATAAACCATGTAAATACAACACATTGAGCAGAGCACTGCAGGGAGTTGAGCCCCATTCCGGTAAACCAGAAGTACCACAACCAGTGCCTTAGTTTTAGTTTTGTTGTCGTTTACAGGTCCATTCGTTGAAATGTAAATTTTACATTTCACAAGAAAAACACAGAAGCACAAATGTGCTGGCTCCTGTATTTTGCTTTTATGTCTTCCGTTGTTCAGCCACTAGGTGGTGTATGTGCGCCGTGTATTATTCTAGTCTCTAGTGCTGCGGTCAAAATTGGTCCTCTGAAGCTCCCGTAGACCTATTTGACGAGGGCAGATTAACTAACATTTTCGAATTACCGGTATATGCTATGATTTTTTTTAACTTTATCTTGCCGACCTCCCATATTTCATTCGATGATTAGCAAAAAAAACAGTGTTGGGTCCATTTGGTTCCATGTGCACACTCTGTGTTACAGACCTGTAAGGATCCATTTGGTTACACGTGCATGTGCGTCTGCGTGTGTGCGCATGCATGTGTGTGCACATGTGTGCACGCTTCGATAACCAGTGTTGGACCTGTAATGGTCAATTTTGTTTCATCTGTGCACTCTGAGTTGTACGATTTGTCATACACGTTACCGCAGTGAAATTTGTTCTCCGCATTTGACCCATCTCTTGGAGTGGTGAGCCGCAGCGTGCGCCGCGCTCGGGAATCATTTGAGTTACAGACCTGTAAAGGTCCATTTGGTGACATGTGTCACTGTACAGTGCAGTATGCTACAGTACTGCACTGTACAGTACAGTGTGACGTGAACCACTGCATTATTATGCCATATGAAACGGAGCCATGGTGGAACTTTTAGCAGACCCCCCTCCCTCATGCACATGTGGGTTGATTTTATATTGAATTGTTAGGAATCAACTTTTATTAGACCATCATCTAAATGGTAATTTACATACTGTACATTTTACATTAAAATTTCCAACTTTTCTACACATTTAATTTAAATGTGTAGAAAAGTTGGAAATTTTAATTTTAATACATTTAAATGATTTAAATGTATTACTATGAGAAGTCCACGAAAGGTTAGTTTTTCCACCAATGAGTTTCTGCTGACTTAGCATTACAAGTTTCTAAATTCTGAAACCCATTTAGGCCTGATGTCGAAATTTAAAATAATGTCTTCAAAATCCTGACAGTTTTCTGAAAAACCTCATGAATCTATATCAGCGATGCTCAATATTTCATGTGAAGGGCCCCAAAAATGATATGTAATATATGCCTCCCCCCCCCTCTGAAAATATTTGACCCAAAAAAAAAAAAAGAAATCACACCTGTGTGAAGTGAGGGGTGAGGGGTACATCACCATCACATTCCGGCCAATCACTTTTCGCGTCCTCACTTTTTAAGCCAATCAAATCATTGCTACAGGGTACACACACACACACACACACACACACACACACACACACACACACACACACACACACACACACACACACACACACACACACACACACACACACATATTATATATATATATATATATATATATATATATATATATATATATATATATATTAGGGCTGTCAAAGTTAACGCACTATTAACTAGTTAACTCACAATCCTTTTAATGGCACTCATTTTTTAATGCGTGATTAACGCACTGTGAAGTTTGACAGAATGGTTGAGAGATGCATCTATGTGAATGGAGGCAGTCAGTGAGCCCCGCCTCTCTCATATATATAATATATATATATATATATATATATATATATATATATATAATGGTGGTTCTTTAGCGCATTTTGACCTGAGATCATATTCTAAAAATGTCTTCTAAATCCTGACAGTTTTCAAAAATAGCAGACCTACAAGCTTGCGCGCTATGAGCTTGTAGATCTGCTATTTTTCAATAGCTAAAGCATAACATAATGCCTAACACCAAAAGGGGTTCCTGCCCCAAAATGGGTTAATTAATCACACTCTGGGATTCAGGTGGTGGTGGTAACAGCTCGCATGGGCGTTTATTCTGCATTCATAAAGAATGGACATAGGAGACAGTGGGGTCGATTTAGGACTTCTATTTTACTTACTTCTATATTACTAATCTAATTACAGTATTATGATCTGGGGGCGTGTAGTATGTCATATTGCAATTTTGGGCATGTTAAGAAGCGCTTTTGACACCCCGCGGAGTGCGCAAAACGGCCTTGAATTAGTCATGGGTGTGTTTAAGGCGTGTTTGAGACGTACCCAATCAACATGTCCGTACTATTCTCTTTACCAGTCAGCTGATGTCACATACGGAATGCGCACTTTGGGGATCGTGGTATGACATTTCTTCAGGCTGGCACCATAGAAGACATGACATGCCTTTGTCACATTTGGGTTAATTATTCCTATTGCACTGCATGCTGTCACCTTTATGCCTCAAAAGAACAGACCCACCTTTCAGATCGGAATGGAATTGCGAGTAGATAGCAGCATATTGGCAAATTGGCAATCCATGCGTAATTAATTAATTCGATAACGATAGAACCATGTACCATACAGCGAATGAAAGCAAGATTCCTAAGGAATATGGAGATTTTTACATTTAATAAAACGGTTGAGAAATGAGAGAACCATGAGTGTTTATAGGCTAATATCAACGTTTTTTTATGAAAGACCAAACGGGCTGTGAACTTGAAGAGCTCAATCACCATCCCGACACGGAAGAAATATAGCCTAGTGCATGCATGTATATGCACTGTTGCACTTGCACACAGTAGCCTACACACGCTCTTTATTTGTTTCTATTGAAAAACACCAGTAAAATAACGTTTATTATATTTTATTTCATTCAAGTCACGATGAAGGAATGAGTTGAATGCGTGCTGTGTAATGCTGTGGCCCCGATGGTATGGTCTTCGCTGAGTTCGCTCGTAGCATTTTATTGAAGAAGACTTGAATCGGGTGTGATACAGCATATGAAAGCACATTTCCCACGGATTATGGAGATGTTTTTATTTATTTTTAAGGTTGAGAAATGAAAGAATTATGGCCGTTTCTAATCTCAACATTTTTTTTTAAAAGACGCAAAACTGCCATGTCTCATAGAAACAAGTAAATAGGTCTATAAAAATAAGCGCATATAACAGGGGTCTGTAACCTATTTTAAATGAAGTGCCATGTTTTTATTTTCTAAATAGTGAGTCTGCCATATCCAGATTCATTTGAATGACACCACATTAAAATAAAAAAACATATTTTGATTGTCCACAAATATAAAGTTCTTCCTTCTTTTTAAATATGTTCTTGCACATTGTTATAATGATCATTATATATCCCCCTGCAGTCAGAGTTCATAGTTTTAATGAATGAATGTGATGCATTGTGAGCTGGTATAGATCTGCTATTTTCAAAAGTAATCTTTTTATTTAATTTTTGGATTAGCTGTCCTTAGTTGGGCAAATGCATTCATCTGGGGATCATTGACATCGGAATGTGCTGTGTGAGGATCACTGGTTTAAACAACATTAGGAGAAAAGCCAAGAAAAACAACCACACAGAAAGCAACTTTACAGAAAAATAAGCCGCTTATAATAAACAGACATGGCAACACTCTACCAGCCTCCCAGAGCCGCTCAAGTGTCAAATCAAACAGTGCTTTTTGCGTTTATGAGGTGGTCAGACCCACGTCTAATCGTTATGCGCTGAGTGTCTTTAGGTCAAGGGGCTTAATAGCAAATTGCGCAAAGCGAAAATAATTAACATATGGACACTCCCACAATGCTAAAATATTCAGGACCGCGGTAAGCCATAATGTGTGTGCGTTCAACACGGGTCAGTGCGTTCAACACGGGCCGATATGCCTTTCATAATACGAATGTGCGCAGAGCGAGGCCAATTTATGTATTTCCATTGGTAAAACGCACCTTCAAAATCTACCCAAGTGTGTCCATATGTCCTATGGACATATAGACAGTGTGTCCTATGTCCATATCTCCTATGGACATATAGACAGTGTGTCCTATGTCCATATCTCCTATGGACACATAGACAGTGTGTCCTATGTCCATATATCCTATGGACACCAGGGGTGCCCACACTTTTTAAGTGGTGCAACCACTTCTACATCCAGCAATGTACCTGTGTACCTGTTTGTGATGTGTGTACCTGTGTGAGCACGAGTGGTGTGCGCATGCGTGAAATTGGAACGAGATAAGTATGTGACATGGCTGCCACCTGCTGGACGCAAACGATACAGAGAAGAAATTGGAACGATACAGAGAAGAAATTGGAACGATACAAATTGGAACGATACAGAGAACCAATAGACGGGAGTTGCACCTCTTGGTTCACACTGGTGTGATTTTTTTGACTTGCGAGCTACTTTAAAAATGACCAGCTCAACAAGATCCACCAAAGAAGTACTATCCCATCGCTGAAAATTGTTTCAAAATGTAGCCTATAGCTGCGCGCACTTTAAATTAAACGGGAGGAAATGGAACTGGTATATAAGGTTTATATAATAATAGGTTTTATATAACTTTATAATACTACTGACATTGTGGGGTTGAGCTGACAGGCCATTTTTGATGCATGTCAATCAATCAAAGTGGCAGATAATTCAAGTGATAGCCAGAAAATATATATAATTTTTAGGGTCATGTTCATGTGATCTACCTCCTCCACAGCCTTTGTGATCTACTGGTAGATCACGATCTACCTTTTGGACACCCCTGGTGTACATGTGTGTGTATATATATACTGGTGTACACAGTGACCCCTTTTCCACCGGTTGGTTCCCAGTGGGAACCGGTTCAGTTCTTTTTGGTTTGAGTGAGGCTGAGCCAGAGCTCCAAAATTGGTGGGCAAACTATACTATAGGCCCTACCCTATATTAAATTGTTTATAGGATCAATATGAGAACATTTCCACAGTAGTAGCTTTCTCATATTTTCGATTATTTTGCATATTTTCCTACATAATGCCTCATTTGCATATTTAAAAATGTAAAATTTGTAATACAATAAATCATTGTCTTCTCAATTGGGGAAGTTTCATGGTGATAACAATCTAATATAGGTATGGTTTTGCTACACTCAATTCATAATTAACGATTCGATTTTGGAGCTCTGGCTCATGGACTAAAAACCAAAAAGAACTGAACCGGTTCCCACTGGGAACCAACCGGTGGAAAAAGGGGCCAGTATGTCAGCATATAATAATAATAATAAACTTTATTTGTATAGCACTTTTCATACATAAAATGCAGCTCAACGTGCTTCACAGGGCAGGACACAAAAATAAAATACAATAAAACACAAGTAGTTAAAATGATAGAACAATAGCAGAGAACAAAACCGAATATAAGAACATAAAATAAATAAAAACACATAAAAAAAATAAAACTCAACTAAAAGCAAGGGTGAAGAGGTGAGTCTTGAGTTGAGATTTAAAAATGTCTACAGAGGGTGCGTGTCTGAGCTCGAATGGAAGTTTATTCCAGGCTGTTGGGCCATAGAAGCAAAAAGCTGCCTCACCGTACTTTTTTGTGCACATTCTTTTAGGCACTTCAAGTAGGCCAGCGTTGGAGGACCTGAGGGGGCGGCTAGGGACATATCTAGGTAGGCAGTCACGGAGGTACGGAGGTGCGAGACCATTGAGAGCTTTATAGACAAGTAACAGAATTTTAAAGTAAATCCTGAAAACAACCGGAAGCCAGTGCAGTGATGCCAAAACTGGAGTAATATGTTCTCTATCGTATCAGAGACTATCTCTCCACCCAACATATTTCATATGTATGGGGAATGTCCCCACCTCACTTGTGACGTGGATACCTCTTTAAGACACACCAGTGCACTGGCACGCACGGGTATATAAGGCCCAGGTGGTGCGTGATTACACTGCTTTTTTGATCTCCACCGAGCAGTCCAAGACGTGGTCTCCTCAACGGAAGTGCAGAGCAAGTTATCAACAATAACTGCATTTTTTAGACTTTTTGAAAAGCAACTACTCACGAGTTCTGGCAGCCGGATTAATCCACTGCTGGAGGCAGGTTAGAGAGCTGGCGTGGATCGCTCCTCTCTGGATTGCTGTCACACAGCTCGTTTGTAGGTATAGCAAACAAAAACAGGGTAACACCAGCCAAAACACCGTTACAGGCGTATTGCTGACATAGTGTTAGTTTACGCGTCCTGTGGTGTAGCCTGTCTGTCGACCTGTGGGCAGGGACACAGACAGGACCATTGGCTCTGTAATCCTGTAAAGCAGCGGAATAATCGCACTATACGTTTGTATCACTGGCTTGGTGTCAGTTAACGCATCCGTGATGCATATTCCGTGGGCTGGAGTGGACCTGCGGTTGGCGCAGCGAAACATCAGCCCCGCTATAGGATCATTGGCTCTGTAATCCTGTAAAGCAGTGGAATAATCGCACTATACGTTTGTATCACTGGCTTGGTGTCAGTTAACGCATCCGTGATGCATATTCCGTGGGCTGGAGTGGACCTGCGTTTGGCGCAGCGAAACATCAGCCCCGCTATAGGCTTATCATTTAACACAGCACACTATACACTAGTGTATAGTATACAGGCGTATTGTCGCTGGGGCGGCTTCCGCGTCTTTGGTGCTGTGTTCTTTTGCTTCGCCTCGTGAGAGACAGAGCTCCCTGGGGTGTATTGCGGCTAAAGCCGTTCACACACCCTGGTGTAGACTGCGTGGTAGAACCCGTACGGACGGGGGAAGCCACGGAGCAAGCTTATCCTCCGAACCGTGGGTCCTGTCAGTCATAGACAGGACGAGCTAATTCCACAACAAACAAAGTTTGGTCTCCAGTGCACGGTGATATATCGTAGGGTAAATTGTTGCCTGGAAAGTCGAGGGAGACTCTCATAAATCCCTGTTCTAGTGGACCAAACAGTGGAAATTGGTATACGTATATACACTATATAATGCAAAACGTTTGGAGCAGAGTGTTTGTCTCCAACTCAAACACTCTGTGTCTCAGTGCAGCTAGGAAATTCAGGTGCAACCTCCTCCAGAGAGAGAGAGAGAGAGACTATAGAACTCAGCTGGCTGTTGTTTAGTTATTTTTCTATTTGGAAAGATCCCCATTAGCTGATGCCATGGCAGTCAGCTAGTCTTTGGGGTCCACATGAAACATGTTACCGAGAAAAAAAAAAACAACAACACATGAATATCAATATGTGACTGAGAGACAGCAGTGTAAATTGCACATAGGGTAAATTGTGCCCTCACTTCTCAAGCACATTACTATACTCCCCGTTTTTTGAGCATGTTTAAGCAATTAAATTTGTATATATTTAATATAACATATTAAAATAATAGTGTATATAGGTATTGAATTAAATGGAAACAGCAGGGGTTTCTCTGGGGCTGCGTGGGGCACATATGCCCACAGAGGATGGCCATGACCAGTGGGTGACCTGTGGGTTCCCTGGTCATGCTGATAGCAGCTCATGAAGATCCTGACTCCTGTATGTTTTTCTTCCTCTTGCCAGTTGAGGCTAGGAGGAATGAAGGAATCCGACGGCCATATAACACACTATACAGGGGTATTGCTGGCGGGGCGCCAGTTTACGCTCCTGTGGTGTAGCCTGTCTGTCGATCTGAGTGCAGTGACACAGACAGGACCAGTGGCCCGGTAATCCTTAAAGGCAGTGGAATACAACGCACTATATGGGTGTATTATTGGCATGGCGTCAATTCACGCATCCATGCTGCATAATTATTCTGTGGGCTGGAGGGGACCTGCGAGTGCGCAGTGAATATAGTTGTGTATATTCGTACGTCTCTAAATGTTTTGATGAATTGAAGATGGTGGGCCCTATTGTAAACAAGTGTAATGCTTTATGGTATCGCCCACTCTCTGTTAACAGTATTTGTATTGAGTTGTACTCGAAATGTACTGTAATTCTGCAAGCTGTTAGTAAATCAGTAAATCAATCAATCAAAACAACAGCCCGGCCAGGCTATAGCATTAAAACGCACTATACAGGCGTATTGTCGCTGGGGCGACTTCCGCATCTGTAGTGCCGTGTTTTTGCCTCGCCTCGTGAGAGAGAGCTCACTTGAGTGTATTGCGGCTAAAGCCGTTCACGCACTCCGGTGTAGACTGCGTGGTAGAACCCGTGCGACGGGGGACGCCACGGAGCAAGCTCATCCTCCGAACCGTGGGTTCTGTCATAGACAGGATGAGCGTATGGCTGCCGTGGCAGTCAGCTTTCCGCGTTCAGGTGTAGTAGCGCACTATACAGTGTATAGGACGTGCTGAGTCTGCCAGGAGCAAGCCCTGAAATCACAGCCATTTGCACACTACTGTATATACGGCGTATTGCTGACCGTGTCAGCTCACGCGTCCGTGATGTAGTTTCGCCAATGTTGGCAACTCGAGTGTGCCGCGGCTGTCGGGCGGAATACTCTGTACGGTGTATCACGGCAAGGCCGTTCACGCACCTATAGGTGTAAACTTGCATGGTATAATCCGGTTACCGGTTCGAAACCACAAAGTAAGCTCCTTCTCATCCCGAGAATGCACTATGGCTATCTAGGCACAGCTAGTCAACACAGGGTTATTCTGTCACTGCTTCAGCACCGGCTTATATGTGGCACTTATGTGACCATTAGGGCCCGGACCTTATTGAGGAGCTGCAGCGACTGGCTTTCAGGCTCCCCAGGCAGTGGCAGCAGGCATGCTATTGATGCCCTTTGGTGAGGTGCCGTCTGTGGCAGCCCCAGGCCAAGCTGCGATAGGAGGACAAGCTCCCCCACGCTGCCTATTGAGCCACCGGCCATGTTTGGCCAAAAGGCCAGTGCTTTGCTACAGCATCCTAAGGAGGCTGTGGAGGTGCACAGGAGGTGCAGGAATGCTCCGGCAAGGCCATGAGTAGCCTGCCTCGGTCACCCCTCAGGCTGTGCAACCCCAGTCAGGTTTGGCAGTTCCAGGGACCTACGGGTCCGGTTACAGGCCAACCGGCAGGGTATGGCTAAAATGTGCTCGGCGGGCTAAGCCCATACCTCAGTCCTGACAGTTAAGGCCCCAGACCCCACCCGCTGTCTCTCGGGACAGCGGTTGTCCTGGAAGACAATTCAGGTGGACCCCTGGGTGGGTTCCACTATGTCTTCGGGAGGGTGGGGTGCTGCTTACAGCACTCCCGGCAAGGAAGGGCTGAGGGTCTTACAGGCCATCCTCCAAGGCGACTGGCTTGCCATGCTCGACCGGGGATGCTTATTCTCAGATCCCGGGTCTGACGCACTGACCGGCTTGTCTTAGATGACAGAACCTTCGAGTCCCGTGTCCTCCCATTCGGCATATGTCTAGCCCCCCGATTGGACATAGTCCTTGGCGGGAGGGCCTTTGCATCCTAAATTGGATAACTGAATGGTGTGTGCTCGCTCAGAGGTGCAGTGCCACAAAAACGTGGCCAGGCACCTGCAGCACTTTGGGCACCTAGGCCGGCACCTCAACAAGAGGCCTTGCAGGCGTCAACTCTCACAGTCCGCAGCGCTCCTCGGCATGTGTTAGAGGGCAAAGCAGGGACTCTGTCCCTTGCTCTAGTGAGTCGGGCCACCCTCAGGTTGTGCCTCCGCCCCTTAGGGCTGAGGGCAATCATGGTGCACTTTGTGCCTCCGGCTCTTCTGAACATGCAGCCAGTGCATTATCTGTCATTCACAGTCATGCACTACGTGGGCGTATCGTTGACAGCGTCAGTTTACACGTTCCACGTTGTTCCAGCGAATTCACACTGCTGTTCACACAGCAGAATGTGACGAGACTGTCAGGGGTGAGCAGAACCACCATAAGGTTGTATTACGGCATGGCCGTTTAAACACCTGGGTGTAATTCTGTGTGTTGGAGACCGGTTGAGCTCCCTCCTCATCCAGAGGTAATCGTGTGGCTAGGCCAGGGATCTGGCAACATGGCGGGCCGCTGTCCCACACAAGGGCGACACAATAGTCACCCAGTTGGTCCTCATACCGTTCATCCCTCACACAATAGGCCAGCAGTCCCTCCTCGGGGAGTGGTATTGTCTGCCTTACGGCATGAGCCAATTAAGCCCGTGGAGACTTGGGCTGCAATGGCTTCTCACAGGACAGCATTCTTGCTGTTAGCACTGCAGTGTCAGCCAGTGTCAGGTGTTGTCGCCATCAATCCCTGCATTTTGCCTACGGCCTGATCAGAGTGTGAGCCAGTCAGTCTATTGATTTTCACCCTTCCCACCCTCCTATAAGCAGGGTGGTGGAGCAGGGTAAATGGGCCTAACTGTCTTAGGCAGATAGTCTCCAAGACTGGACTTCACTCATTGGCTTGTGAAACAATCCAGCAGGCATATAGGTGGGCAGGCAGGCCAGCCCCAACGGGAACATGTGCACATTCCACACAAGGCCTCGCTGCCGCATGGGTTTACGGCGAGATGCCCTCCAATCTGAGTTTTGTGGGACAGCCTCTTGATCGATGCTGTCAGCATTTATCAGGTTCTACCATTATGTGGTATCAGTGTGGCATCCAGCACCCTTCTCACTGGGTGTGTGCTTAGCTCCGCAGCATAAACGCGATGGGAACTATGCACAAAAACGAAGGCCATCCACTTTTTACTTGTAAAACCGTGATGTGACATAAGGATCATTCCGGTTCAGAGAACAGGGCTTCAACAGTCAGCTGACCGAGTGTTCGGCAGGCTGACTTGAGCGGGAGCGCAGGCCCTGCAGACTGCAGTAACCTCGTTACAAAGAAAGGAAGAGCATTTCCTGAAGGGTGCCCTGAGGCCCAGAGGAGCTCAGGTTAGGGACCCAATCAGGCCCATATGGGGTTAGCTCCGGAGGCTCTACGACCTTTAGTCAGTGAGCGTGACATGCTCAAGACAGCAGTCTTGTCGGTGTCACATCTGCAAGGAGAAATGGGGGAGTTGCGAGCTCTGTCAATCCATAATGAGCTCTGCAGGCCTATGCCGGATGATGGTATAGTCTTGCCCCAAACCGGCCTTTCTCCCCAATGTTTTCAAAAGGGCACGTCTCAATCAGGTGATTGAGCTCTGTCCTACCATCGTCATACAGACAGTAGACATACAGAGACGGAGTCGGTCCTCACTCTGCCCTATTGGAGCATTAGATTCGTATGCCAGGGCCACACAAGGCCCACAGAGTAACGAACCAGCTCTTTGAGTGCTTCAAGTGAGAGTGCATGGATCACAGAGGTTATCCAGCACACAAACAGGTAGGAGTACCAGTGCCGCCTGGAGGGCAGGCACACTCCACCTGGGGACGCTGTGGAAAGGTGCGTCTCTGACAGACCTGCACAGCGGCGACATAGTCTACTCCGTCTAATGTACATTCACCCGGTTATACCGGCTGAACATGCAGCATTCGCTCCCTTCGGGGAGTTGGTCTCGCATGCTACTCAGCGGTGGGTGTCATTGTCACCTTCACCAGTCAAGCCAGCCTTGCGTCTAGTGGGCTGGCTTGGGCGGCCCTTCACCCCTGTGGTCTCTGGCCTTAGCGTCTTGCAGGGCCGGGCTCTGGGTGGCGCCTAGCGCCTGAGCATTTGGCGGCGGATGGCGTCTGGCTGTCCGGCCGTTCCAGGGGTTGTAAATACATTACATTGAACATACATGATGAATCATTCCAAATTCAGTATGTGCTGGGTCGAAGCCCACTGGTGTTGTCTTTGGGGTTCTGGGACTGCTTCGCTTCCTCACGAGGTGTCTTACAGAGTTCCCCATACATATGAAATATGTTGGGTGGAGAGATAGTCTCTGATACGATAGAGAACGTGTGGTTACGTGGTAACCTATGTTCTCTGAGTGAAGAGACTATCTCTCCACCTCGATGTCGCTCAGAAGCGGTGTCGATCAAGTAAACCAGTGTAATCACGCACCACCTGGGCCTTATATACCCGTGCGTGCCAGTGCACTGGTGTGTCTTAAAGAGGTATCCACGTCACAAGTGAGGTGGGGACATTCCCCATACATATGAAATATGTTGGGTGGAGAGATAGTCTCTTCACTCAGAGAACATAGGTTACCACGTAACCACACGTTCTCTCATCTTAGTTCTAGTTAAAACTCTAGCTGCTGCATTTTGGACAAGTTGTAATCTGTCAGTCGTTTTCTTAGGGAGTCCTGAACAGAGTGCATTGCAGTAGTCAAGCCGAGAAAAAACAAAGGCGTGGATTAGCGTTTTTGCATCGTCCAAGGACAAATAGGATCTGATCCGTGCAATATTTCTAAGGTGAAAAAAAAAATGTGTATGCATATGTGGACCAAAGCACTGTCTGTCTCATGAGAGTCCTCCATTACACTGAGACTACTATACAGTATGATATACACAGTGCTCTGACTGCTTTACAGTAGTGATCGTATAGTGGATTACATTAATAAAACAAAATAAAAAACAAATCTGTCCAGAAAATGTAAAATACATCTATACTTTTTATCATGAACTGTTACCATTTTTATATTTTAGCTTATTTATCAAATCACATGAATTTGCACCACAAAACATGAAATACAACAACAATACAACCTGTCAGCTACGTTTTTTACAAGTAATAAAACATACACAAAATAATGTTTGACGCAACATGTATGTATGTATGTATGTATGTATGTATGTATACAGATATATGTAATGTATGTATATATATATATATATATATATATATATATATATATATATATATATATATATATATATATTAATAAAGGTATTGCCATATAAGCCAGGGCCTGAAAAGGTTTGCAGGCCCCCGGAAAAAGGTCCAAAACCTCCTCCCGAGAGAATTCAGCCCGGTGTGTAAATA
>NC_139714.1:14702934-14745434 GCF_964188405.1 Protomyctophum parallelum
GAGCGTCGTAGCCTCGATACGCAGGCTTTCATTTCGTCTGCGCGAAAGATGAAAGCCTGGAAAAAGCCGTGGGCTGAACCAGTCTAAAAGTGGGAGTCAACCCTTCCGGGTGGGCGTCGCTCTAAATGATGTGACGTAGCGCTGCACTAGGGGGGAGAGGAGGGGCCGGGGGTGACGGACAGATCGATGAGATCCAATCAGGGTGCGCGCATTTCTGAGGCGCGACCCGCCCCTCTAGACCAGAAATGTCTCTGCTTAGGTCAGGCTAAGAGCGTCGCAGTCCCTCCCCCTTTCAGAACCACGAGTGGCCCAGGAAATGGTTCTCCATTCATTTTCACCGTAGGCGATTCCAAAAGTATTTATTTAAAGACGGTTACGCCGCGGACAAAGCCAACTCTGATCGTGACAAATCATGACAATGAACACAATATTTTGGGCCGATCAAATCATTTATAAGAAGAAAAACAACAAAAAAAGTGTTGTAACCTGCCGTTTCTTTCTACTTTCTAATTATTTGTTTGGCCCGAAATATTGTGTTCATTGTCATGATTTGTCACGATCCGAGTTGGCTTTGTCCACCTGTCTCGCCAATTAATGCATAATTAATGCACAATTAATGCACACGCCACAGTTCTCGTTATTGGCCTATAGATAAACGGTGTCGCTATCTCGCCTCCTGCATGGTTTGCGGAATCATTTTCATTCCATTAAAGTCAATTGTTTGACCGGACTTTACACTTAATGTATCACCTCAGTAAACATTTTAAAATGAAATACTTTACGTTTTCAGTCTCTATAGTGTAAGTACATTTAGCTCCCATGATTAACCCATTTTGACGTGAGATCAGATTCTATAAATGTCTTCTACATCCTGACAGTTTTCTGAAAAAAGCTATGTTTCTATGTCAGTCGTTCTTCGATTTTTCAAAAATAGCAGACCTACAAGCTTGTAGATCTGCTGTTTTTCAATAGCTAAAGCATAGCGTAATGCTAACAGCTTCTACCGGTTCTATTGAGTAAACGCCACCAGAACCACCAGAAACAACCTTCAAAATGGGTCTGTGACAAACAACCAATCAGTGCATGTTTATGAATATTGAAGCAGAAATCCATGCAAGGTTTCCATCTAATCACATCAGTGCTTGGGGGGGGGGGGGGGGGGGGTGCAAATGACAGGCCTAAAAAAAAAAAACCTATACGTCCCCGTCACCATGGTTACTAATTAAACATCCGTGTAACCATGACCACCACCTGAGGGAGGAGAGGAGCAGGAGACAGAAAGGAGAGAAGAGAAGGGAGGTTGAAATGAAATGAAATGTGAAATTACGGGAAGAACTGGCGATATGACAGCATGAAACGCTGTGTGTGTGTGTGTGTGTGTGTGTGTGTGTGTGTGTTTGTGCGTGCGAGCGTGCCTGCGTGCAGTGGGTGCATGTGTAACTTGTAGTAATTATTGTTCTAGTCAGTGCTGATTGATGATAGTTTCTATCTGAGCCCTGAAGCTGTCATCACACCCGCACGCACGCACGCACGCACGCACGCACGCACGCACACACACAACCACACAACCACGCACTCAACCACGCACACAACCACTCACGCAATGTTTGAGGGGGGCATGAAATCTTTGTGTGATAGGACATGCTTCCAACGTAAACATAAAGGGAGGTGAGATAACTACATTCTTCTTCTTCATTTTTTCTCTATATATATATGTTTTATCCCACGATTTTGTAACCCATTTTTCACCCCTGTGTCAATCATCTAATGTGATCCTGGGCTCTACACACCCTCCACCAACCTAGTCCCCATATATGGGGGACAAGAGGAGAGCAACGGACTTGAACTCATGCTTCCTTCATGCCTGAGTGTCCAAGTTGCTCCTTTACACCTGACAGGGGGGAGTTTCCCTGGTTGGACGTAGCGCGTGGAAGGAACACGTTATTCCAACCAGTTCCTTTCCCCTCCATCAGGCGCCCCGGCTGGCCAGGGGGAGGCAGTTTGGTGACCAGTATTACTGCATGTTTGTGTGAGGGTACCTACCCTAGGGGACACGGGGAGAACATGTGAGGGTACCTACCCTAGGGGACACGGGGAGAACATGCAAACTCCACACAGAAAGGCCCTTTCGCCAACCCCGCCTTCGGGTATGGGCACTGATGACGCGGAGGAGGAAACACGCCGCCAGCACCCACAGCGCCCCGAACCCAGGACCTTCTAGCTGTGAGGCGACAGCACTACCAACTGTGCCACCGTGCCCCTTCTTCTTCTTCTTATTTTTATTATCATTATTATTATTAGAATTAGAATTATAATTATGACACGCAGCAAAGGTCGTCGGCATCATGACTCAAACCTGCAACACGCTGTCAGGTTTTGGAATCTATAGGTGGTTTTGGAGCCTATAGGTGCCGGGGGTCGAAATAACTATACATTTTGACATCATTCACAACTTCTGATAAAATATATCGGACCGCTCCGTCACACCCTCAGATGTCGTGACTGTCTGAAGTTCGGAACGCCTGTCCGGAAGGCGGAACAGAGGTATAGTTTCCCCGACGTTCGGAAGTGCACATGTATTGACCTTTAGCTGTTCTAAGCACAGCCTCATTTATTGACCTTTAGCTGTTCTAAGCACATCCTCTTGAGGCGTTATTGCTTTCATTTTCACTGGTGTTGCAGAGCCGAGCCGAGCTGCCCACACAACACTGAGAGATGTGATTTGTGGCAATTCTGTCTTGCATTTCAAACTCCAAAAGAAAAATAGAGAAAATGAACAAAGATTGGAGGCTGCAGCCTAGGGGCATGTGAGTGTTCACCTGCCTTTGACTGTTCTCTCTGCAAAAGCAACACATGACATCTTAACCAGTGGGGGAAGAAATACTACACTTTAAAAATAAAAAACCTATAAGTAAAACCAATAACACACAACAATAACACAATAAAGAAAAATACTGTTACAAGGCCTGTTCAAACATGCTACTTGATAAAAAAGTATACAAAAGCATTGGCACATCTACAGACAATTCATGAAGTGTGTGGCGAGCCTGAGCAGACTGTGTCACAGTCCCAGGCAGGGCTGTGGTTTTCTTGTCTGTCTCTGTCTTGTCAGTGTCTGTTCTATGTGTGGGCGTGTGTGTGGGCGTAGGCTTGGCTCCATTTACCATTTGGCTCACCTGTTTCCAGTCCCTTCATTCCAATCTACGCTCCTGCCTGCCATCAGCTCATCTTCACCAGCCTATAAAGACCCGGCCTTCCCACATCACCAGCGCCAGATTGTTAAATCAACCACAGTGGTAGTAGACATTTCTAGCCAGTATATGCCAGTGTTTGTTCCCAGTGAACTTCAGTTTCCTTGTGTTTTCTAGTGATTTAGTTTTTGCATTTTGCCTGTACTCACCGCTCTCCTCTCCTCCTCCTCAGACCCACACCTGCCTGCCTGCCAGCCCATGCTCTGACCAGCCTGTTTGCTCTGCTCTGCCTGCCTGCCAGTTTGTTTTCAATAAACACCCTTGAACTTTTGTCTGTGTCTGCATTTGGGTCCGCCAGTTCTCGGTACCGTGACAGACTGCCGGAAACATAACCGCAATGTCCCCTTACCACCTTCACCTGTCTCCTACAGACCACCTTCACAGCACATAAGACCACCTTCACAGCACATAAGACCACCTTCACAGCACATAAGACCACCTTCACAGCACATAAGACCACCTTCACAGCACATAAGACCAGCTTCACAGCACATAATCACCACCTGTCTCCTATAGACCACCTTCACGTCACATAATCACCACCTGTCTCCTATATAGACCACCTTCACATCACATAATCACCACCTGTCTCCTATATAGACCACCTTCACATCACATAATCACCACCTGTCTCTTTACAGACCACCTTCACAGCACATAATCACCACCTGTCTCCTATATAGACCACCTTCACAGCACATAATCACCACCTGTCTCCTATATAGACCACCTTCACATCACATAATCACCACCTGTCTCCTATATAGACCACCTTCACGTCACATAATCACCACCTGTCTCTTTACAGACCACCTTCACGTCACATAATCACCACCTGTCTCTTTACAGACCACCTTCACAGCACATAATCACCACCTGTCTCCTATATAGACCACCTTCTCAACACATAAGACCACCTTCACAGCACATAAGACCACCTTCACAGCACATAAGACCACCTTCACATCACATAATCACCACCTGTCTCCTATATAGACCACCTTCACATCACATAATCACCACCTGTCTCCTATATAGACCACCTTCACATCACATAATCACCACCTGTCTCCTATATAGACCACCTTCACATCACATAATCACCACCTGTCTCCTATATAGACCACCTTCACATCACATAATCACCACCTGTCTCCTATATAGACAACCTTCACATCACATAATCACCACCTGTCTCCTATATAGACAACCTTCACATCACATAATCACCACCTGTCTCCTATATAGACCACCTTCTCAACACATAAGACCACCTTCACAGCACATAAGACCACCTTCACAGCACATAAGACCACCTTCACAGCACATAAGACCACCTTCACATCACATAATGACCACCTGTCTCATATAGACCACCTTCACATCACATAATCACCACCTGTCTCCTATATAGACCACCTTCACAGCACATAATCACCACCTGTCTCCTTACAGACCACCTTCACATCACATAATCACCACCTGTCTCCTATATAGACCACCTTCTCAACACATAAGACCACCTTCACAGCACATAAGACCACCTTCACAGCACATAAGACCACCTTCACATCACATAATCACCACCTGTCTCCTATATAGACCACCTTCACATCACATAATCACCACCTGTCTCCTATATAGACCACCTTCACAGCACATAAGACCACCTTCACATCACATAATGACCACCTGTCTCCTATAGACCACCTTCACATCACATAATGACCACCTGTCTCCTATATAGACCACCTTCACATCACATAATGACCACCTGTCTCCTATATAGACCACCTTCACATCACATAATGACCACCTGTCTCCTATAGACCACCTTCACATCACATAATCACCACCTGTCTCCTATATAGACCACCTTCACAGCACATAATCACCACCTGTCTCCTATATAGACCACCTTCACATCACATAATCACCACCTGTCTCCTATATAGACCACCTTCACATCACATAATCACCACCTGTCTCCTATATAGACCACCTTCACATCACATAATCACCACCTGTCTCCTATATAGACCACCTTCACATCACATAATCACCACCTGTCTCCTATATAGACCACCTACACAGCACATAATCACCACCTGTCTCCTATATAGACCACCTTCACATCACATAATCACCACCTGTCTCCTATAGACCACCTTCACTGCGCAATACTACTGACTTGGACCTTTGAAGATGACCCATGCTGAAAATAACCCAAGTCTGTATAAGTATACACTAAAGCCGTCACATAATGGTACAGTATACGGTTTCCTCAGTGGTGGAAAGTAACTATAAGTACCTACTTGAGTACACGTTATACTGTACACAGAACGTATACATTACCATATAAATGGTGATGTATTATTATAGGTTAACCCATTCTGAACGGGAACCCATTTTGGTGTTGGCGTCATGTCATGCTTTAGCTATTGAAAAAATAGCAGATCTACAAGCTCATAGCGCGCCACCGAGTGGCGCGCTACGAGCTTGTAGGTCTGCTATTTTTTTTTTAAATCGAAGAGCGACTGACATAGAAGACATTTTTAGATTCTGATCTCAGGTCAGAATGGGTTAATCAGACCAGCGTGTGTCCAGTGGAAACCTCGTATGAATCTGATCTCAGGTCAGAATGGGTTAAGCTGCACCCAGCAGCACGTGAAGTCCTTCGACTCATCAGAATTGAATTACTTTAGATGACAGAAGTAGGAATGTGCCACAGGCAGCCATCTGCTCGACGTTCTGCACACTGTCACTCTGCATTACCTCTCTCTGGCACGCACGCACAACCAACCTCCCCCGGACATGCATGCACATGCCTGTCCGCACACACCAGGGCTGTGACTGAGAGAAGTGTTCATGAAAGATGACAAGACTATAGAATAGAGAGGATGAGACAGAGAGACATGGTGCCATTCACCTGTAGACCTGCCACTCAAACACACATGCACGCATGCACACACACGCAGGCACGCACGCACGCGCACACACACGCACACACACACAAACGCATGCACGCACGGGGTCTCTAAACGAAGGTGTTAATTACAGCAGAAATGTTGGGAGTCTAATTGTTTTCACAGCCGGCGATTTGGCTGCTAATTGGATAATTGATTATCTGATTCTGAGCGCACAAGTGGCCCTATCGATCACATTTACATATACATATGCACAGTCGCACACATGCGTGCACACATACTTGACACACACGCACGCACACACACACACACACACACACACACACACACACACACACACACACACACACACACACACACACACACACACACTGGGCTGGGACTCGGAGGAGAGATTTAATCTATTCAAATAACTGTGGCAAAGAACGTTTAGGAATTAAATCAATTTTCAGAGCTTTGGGACAAACGTCTTACTTGCTGTGTGTGTGTGTGTGTGTGTGTGTGTGTGTGTGTGTGTGTGTGTGTGTGTGTGTGTGTGTGTGTGTGTGTGTGTGTGTGTGTGTTAGATGAGGCTGTGACTCTTCTACATCTTCCTCATGAGGGTCAAGGACGGTCTAAAGAGGACGAGACGCGGAGACCGTACGGGCGACTCCATGGTGCTCCATGTTGCTCCATGGTGCTCCATGTTGCTCCATGGTGCTCCATGTTGCTCCATGTTGCTCCATGGTGCTCCATGTTGCTCCATGGTGCTCCATGTTGCTCCATGTTGCTCCATGGTGCTCCATGTTGCTCCATGGTGCTCCATGTTGCTCCATGGTGCTCCATGGTGCTCCATGTTGCTCCATGGTGCTCCATGTTGCTCCATGGTGCTCCATGGTGCTCCATGGTGCTCCATGTTGCTCCATGTTGCTCCATGGTGCTCCATGTTGCTCCATGGTGCTCCATGGTGCTCCATGTTGCTCCATGGTGCTCCATGGTGCTCCATGTTGCTCCATGTTGCTCCATGTTGCTCCATGGTGCTCCATGTTGCTCCATGGTGCTCCATGTTGCTCCATGGTGCTCCATGGTGCTCCATGTTGCTCCATGTTGCTCCATGTTGCTCCATGGTGCTCCATGGTGCTCCATGTTGCTCCATGTTGCTCCATGTTGCTCCATGGTGCTCCATGTTGCTCCATGGTGCTCCATGGTGCTCCATGTTGCTCCATGGTGCTCCATGGTGCTCCATGGTGCTCCATGGTGCTCCATGTTGCTCCATGTTGCTCCATGTTGCTCCATGGTGCTGCATGTTGCTCCATGGTGCTCCATGTTGCTCCATGTTGCTCCATGGTGCTCCATGGTGCTCCATGGTGCTCCATGGTGCTCCATGTTGCTCCATGGTGCTCCATGGTGCTCCATGTTGCTCCATGGTGCTCCATGGTGCTCCATGGTGCTCCATGTTGCTCCATGGTGCTCCATGGTGCTCCATGTTGCTCTATGGTGCTGCATGTTGCTCCATGGTGCTCCATGTTGCTCCATGTTGCTCCATGTTGCTCCATGGTGCTCCATGGTGCTCCATGGTGCTCCATGGTGCTCCATGTTGCTCCATAGTGCTCCACCATGGAAGGACAGAAACATGCGTTGAGTTGAGACCAAAGGAAGCTGAACACGGAAGTGTTGGTTGCATATAGCCTTAGAGTATATATGAATAGAGACGGCATCCGAGTTCTCCTTCCATCCACTTTGCATTAAGTTGCTCAAAAGCGCATGAGGCGATTTCACTCCTCCTTCCGGGTAGGAACAGAGAGCATTCTGGGATGGATTGGCCCCAAACACATGAACGCGCTGCCGTCGTGAACGTGCACGAACGCGCACGAACGCAAACGAGCGTGCTGCCGTCGTGAACGTGCACAATGATAGTCAACGGACCAGCGCGTTCATGTGTTTGGGCCCACGCTGCAATACCTTCATTCGGCCACTATGTCCATTTGGCCTCAGGGTTTCCTCTGGGTGCCGTCTCTATTCATATATACTCTATGCATGTAGCCCACTGTGCAGGTTTCAGTGATATAATCCAGAACAGAGAAACAATGTTATAATGGTATAATTGGAGCATGAACACACACACGTACACACGCACGCATGCACGCACGCACACACATACACACAGTGTTGCATAAAGATTCTTTCTCATGCGCACACACAACTCTCACATGTGCATTCATGCGCGCGCAGCGCGCGCGCGCACACAGACACACACGTGGACGCACGCACGCACACAATGTTGCATAAAGATCTTTCTCATGCGCACACACACACACACACACACACACACACACACACACACACACACACACTTTGCTTCTCCTTTGAATGCTTATGGAACAGATGGGAGTAGTGTGCTTATCAGAGAGAGAGAGAGAGATGTGTGTGTGTGTGTGTGCGTGTGTGTGCGCGCGTGTGTGCGTGTGTGTGTGTGTGTGTGTGTGCATCACTGAGAACATGACATACAGTCATGGGTGCAGGCCTGTGTGGGACTGCACACGTATGCATTTCTCTCTGTATAGCCGCTCTCAAGCCCAGGCTGTCCTCACCAACGATTGGCCACGCAATGCTGTCCTCACCAACGATTGGCCCACGCAACAGAACGGCGTCGCATGCAGAGAGAGAGGCCGAGAATAGCAGATCTACAAGCTCGTGGTCGCATCATCATCGTCGTCATCGAAACAGTCTCACTGTTTGCAAACAAATAACTGGTCTGTTGGTCTTCATGCAATCAGGGCCGTCTCCAATCAGGGCCGTCTCCAATCAGGGCCGTCTCCAATCAGGGCCGTCTCCAATCAGAGCCGTCTCCAATCAGGGCCGTCTCCAGGCACTAATCAACAGGGGGGGGGGGGGGGGAACTTTTTTCCAAAGGGGGCACTTAATTTTTCACCCCCCCCCCCCTATGTATAACAAATAGTCGCCTATTAACCCATTCTGACCTGAGATCAGATTCTAAAAATGTCTAAAAATAGCAGACCTACAAGCTCGTAGCGAGCCACTCGGTGGCGCGCTATGAGCTTGTAGATCTGCTATTTTTCAATAGCTAAAGCATAACATAGTGCTAACACCAAAATATAGGTAGTATCAGGCAGCACCAACAACAAACAAAGAAATACAAATATGTTGATCAATTATAATGTCTTCTGCATGCATATGTTACCATTCAATTAATTTGAACATGTATGTATTTACAATAGTCATGGAGAACTACAATATTGGTAGCGTAGGGTACCACTACCGTACTACTGGCCAATCTGGACTGGAGAGGGGCGATGCCCCCCAGTGTCCCCCCTGTAGAGGGGCGATGCCCCCCAGTGTCCCCCCTGTAGAAACGCCCCCCAGTGGCCTGTAGAGGGGCAATGCCCCCCAGTGCCCCCCCTGTAGAGGGGCGACGCCCCCCCCCTGTAGAGGGGCAATGCCCCCCAGTGCCCCCCCTGTAGAGGGGCAACGCCCCCCAGTGCCCCCCCTGGAGAAGGGCAATGCCCCCCAGTGCCCCCCCCTGTAGAGGGGCAATGCCCCCCAGTGCCCCCCCTGTAGAGGGGCAATGCCTCCCAGCGCCCCCCCCTGGAGAGGGGCAATGCACCCCAGTGCCCCCCCTGTAGAGGGGCAATGCCTCCCAGCGCCCCCCCTGGAGAGGGGCAATGCACCCCAGTGCCCCCCCTGTAGAGTCGCCCCCCAGTGCCCCCCCCCCCCCCCCCCCTGTAGAGACGGCTCTGCTTGCAATACAAAATGAAATAAAAAACAAATCCCAGGATTCCAGGGATGACGATGAAACTCCCATACAGGCAATTAAAGCTGTGGTCTGTGGATGACCACGGTGGACTTATGATCCTCCTAAAATGAAGTCCCTCCAAATAACAGGTCAGCAATGATAGATAGGTGTCAAGCTCCTGTGTCTGCGCTCAGGAAAGAAAAAAACATCTCACATAAGGTGTCCCTGAAGACTCTGAAGGCTACAGTAAATTCAGCTAAAGTTAATGATTTTGACGGCCCGAGGTCACCGGCCTTGAGGCTATAACTGAACAAATAAAAATAGGAGGAAAAAAATCATTGCAATCCAGCAGCAGCAGCCTCTTATCAATGTGCTGGCAGTGCAAAATAAACTTGCGCAGTCTGTCAAAAAGAATCTTTGCAGATTGTCTATTCTCTTTGGGAGAGACGCACATACTATGGGTGTTTGGGGGGAGTGGCCAATTCCACCATTTTCTGGTAACCTTTTCTGTCCTAAAGTGCCATATATAGTGCAGACACCAGCAATTCAACAATAGAGAAGAGACGTCTGCATTATTTCATTTTCAGGCTATAGAGCCACAGCAAAGAGGTAAAGCCATGCAAGGTACCGGGTTGGACCCCGAGGTCTACTGAAGTATATAGGGTTCAATTGGTTAACATTGGACCCCGAGGTCTACTGAAGTATATAGGGTTCAATTGGTTAACATTGGACCCCGAGGTCTACTGAAGTATATAGGGTTCAATTGGTTAACATTGGACCCTGAGGTCTACTGAAGTATATAGGGTTCAATTGGTTAACATTGTCACGGTGTGATGTGATGGACCGAAAATGCAGAACCAAGAGCAGGCAGGCAGATAAAGTAGAATGAAGAGTTATTCACAACTAGACAGGACATACAAGGGCAGGACACTGTGACAACAAACTATAATCTGACAAGGGAACACTGAACACTGGGAGGTATAAATAGACACAGAGACCAACTAGACACAGGTGCAACATAACTACAATCAACACATGATTGGCTGACACTAAACAGGTTACAGGACACAGGTGAAATACAATGCATGACTGGTGAGACAAGGCAGGTATCAACAAATGGAGCAGACAAGAAACACTAGGAACACAACTACACAAACAATAAGAGTACACCACAGACAGATATCGTGACAAACATGGTGTGTATGCACTTAAAGCGCAAATAACATACTTTTTTCAACTGCTTTTAATATTTAATATCATATTGTCTGTGTCCCTCAAAGTTATTTATAAAGGTTTGAGCCTCAATCACCACTCTGATATAACCAGCCAGGCCTTGTCATTTCTTTCTGGACTTTGAAAGCAGTTTTAGCTGCAGTACCACAATGTCCTGGAGGTGGTGGGGGTGCTGATATGCATATTATTTAATATTTGAGTCATTATAATACTGATGCTAGTTAAACCCATGCTTGTTTCCATTCCATGCAAGGTTGGAAAATCAACAATGGTGGACATCGTAAACAAAGTGGAAATGCAAATTTGCAACTGAAGACTAAAGTCGAAGAGGAATTATACAAAGTAGTGTAACACTGATGACATCACGATGAGGACAAAATCAGTTGAGCTGTTCCTGAGAGCAATTTTCATTAAAGCACCTGTAATATGATATGAAAGCCTGATTGTTCAAAATTGGTTATTTGTCGGGATAGAAAACACATATGGGAGCCACAAAAACACAAAATAAATTGAAAAAGTTTCATTTTATGTTATAGGTCGTTTAAGAATATGTCCAGCAGTGTCTCCATGAAAGTAGGCCTACTCTTAAACTCTGTCTCTCTGTCTCTGTCTCTCTGTCTCTGTCTCTCTCTGTCTCTCTCTCTCTCTCTCTCTCCTTCAGGAGAGAGAGAGAGAGAAAAAAGGCCGACTGAATGAAAGTCTTTCCACGAATCTACTTAACAGATGAAGGATTTTCCCTTTAAATGTGGCCTGCGGTTAAATGTTTGGAGAGGAATCCAATTTCACTTGTATTTAAACTGCATGGCCTTGAATATTGATTTAAAGTCCAACTGTCTTAACGCTCGTGAGACAATGTCACACCCAAGGTGTTTGTGTCGGTCTTATCTCGACCGTTTGGACAAAATCAAACATTCTATAAATCATCTTAAATCCTTAGTCTTGCGATGATTGACGCTGTCCAGAGTAAATGGGCGCATAGAGACCGTTAACCGCTAATTATATTTTTTATGTTTGTTTTAGTGGCTTTCGCCTTTATTTTATATTTTTTTATCGAGGGATAGACAGTAGGCTGACAGGAAATGGGGGTAGACATGCAGTAAAGGGCCATTGGGATCGGGAGTCGAACCCGCGGCACACACTGCCAGACCAGATTACCAGCCAAGGTGCCTGGACCGCTGAGCCACGGCCCAGGCCTAAATATGTATTTTTTTTTATGGTGATTTATTTTTGTATTCTTTACTATAGTCCTAATAAACCCCAGGAAATTGCATCAGGCGCACCTCTTCTACTACAGTGAACGGCAGAGTGACTGATGTTAGTCTGCCTCAAACGTTACTCTTTTACCTGCTTTTTACTAACACTAACATTACAAAGATGCCTAGAACATCGGGATGAACCTGTGTAGTTTATGGCTGCTCCAACAGTAGAGATGAACCTGTGTAGTTTATGGCTGCCCCAACAGTAGAGATGAACCTGTGTAGTTTATGGCTGCTCCAACAGTAGTAGAGATGAACCTGTGTAGTTTATGGCTGTTCCAACAGTAGAGATGAACCTGTGTAGTTTATGGCTGCTCCAACAGTAGAGATGAACCTGTGTAGTTTATGGCTGCTCCAACAGTAGAGATGAACCTGTGTAGTTTATGGCTGCTCCAACAGTAGAGATGAACCTGTGTAGTTTATGGCTGCTCCAACAGTAGAGATGAACCTGTGTAGTTTATGGCTGCTCCAACAGTAGTCGCAACATTTCATACCTCATACTAAGCATTTAAAGTATGAGGTATAAAGTACAGCAGCCTTGTGTTCATAAAACAGAAAGATTGGGTATTGGGTATAAGACTGACATTATGTATCTTTCAGGAACTTTCACTGCTTTGTCTCTACCATTACTCAATGGCTCTGGTCTCAGCCACCACGGTGGATATTTTGACATTCATTATTATTATTATATATTTTTTTAATGTTGTCACTACTGTTGGAGCAGCCATAAACAACACAGGTTCATCCCGATGTTCTGGTGCATCTTTGTAATGTTAGTGTTTAGTAAAAAGCAGGTAAAGGAGTAACGTTTGAGCAGACTCTAACATCAGTCACTCTACCATCCAATATAGTCCATGGGCCTGACCCCAGATTTTCACTTTTCGGTACCACTCAGGGTGACGAAGGATACTCATATTTTTTTCAAAGATCTATGTCTGTAGATGATATTTTGGTATGATAGACCTTCCAGAGTGGTAGCTAAATCATAGTTATCACCTCATGAAGTATACCCGCCCCTTCAAGAAATTGCATTTCAGATACTGGTACATATCCTGCTTTAGACTTGTGTAAAGGACATCTGTCAATGTTTCACAACATTGTCTCTGGTATCATTTTAAAGGGGACAGTGTAATCTTTCATTCAAGATAAAATGTGAACCTTTCTGACCAATATAGAGGTTACTAGAACTCCTCGAACTGTCAAAACTTTGGCGAAAAATACAAATTTCGCCTAAATGATATACTATCTTTTAGCTCTGTGTCATCTAGGAGCAACAGGGACACAAAATTCAAAGTCTACAACACTCCCAGGACCATAAGGATTCAGAAAAATGTATAATATGCCTAAAGTATTTCTTGCCATGGGTGATTGTGAGCCTTAGAATAGAAGAGCAGTAGGTCTCCTATAACATAAACTATAGAACAGCTGGGATATAATTATATGGTAACATAAAGGACACCAAAATGGGATAAGGAACCATAGTGTAATAGAACAACCTACAAGGAAGATGCACAAAGCAAAATGTATCCGAAGTGTGTGGTACTGTGGAATTAGTGGAAACAGGGCTGCCACGTGAAGGCTCAGTACCGCTAGCCCCCCCTTTTTTTTTAGGTTTTATGTTTTTATATTTTTTTGTGTTTTTTTGTTTTTTTTTCTCTTTTTTTTCTTTTTCTTTAGAAAGCATGTGAATGTTTGTCCTTACCATGAAGGAAATAATGTCACCACAATGGGATAAGGAAGTTTGAGTTTAATGAACAATATATTAAAGTATTAAACAGAACAACATTATAATGAACTCCACGCAATGTCACTCAAACGCCTCGTCTCTCTCATCGTCTGACTCCTCGAGTTCGAGCTCAGGCTCTGGATCATCCTGCAGTTTCTGGTTGCTGCATGTCTGCAGCTTGCACATATCTGTGCATGCCAGTCCATTTGATAAGCATGTGCAGCTTGGCATTTTGCATGAACGGACACAGTTGCATGTTAGCAATTCCAGGACTACATCTGGTGCAGGTGGAGAGCGCATCCAGTGAATTGCCATCTTGCCTTCATCTTCTTTCCATCCATGCTCTATAGGACTTGGGACCACAGGGTTAGGCTGCAGACTGCTCTTCCAGATGGCTGCCTGATAGTTGGCTCGTTCAACATGCAGGAAGAGACAGTCTCTACATGGTGGAAGCTGGCTGGACTCGATCTCTCCCCTTTTGGTACAGAAGAGCTGGTAGCGCAGTTGGTTCACCTCTACCGTGCTGCTGTTTGCAGCGTACATGTGACATGTAAACTCCTCAATTCTCTGGAACAGCTGCTCACTGACATCCCATGACTGCCCTAGTCCACTGAAGGTTTCTTGGTAAGAAGTATCTTTCTTCACCATCTTCAGGGCTTTCAGCTTGCCCTGGCCAGCGAAGGCACTAACAGTGTCACAACCAGTGAAGGCATGTAAGCCAATTAGACTGTCACAGAGGCTGTCTCCAACTGAGCTTGCCAGTTTGCTATCGTGTGCGGTTCTGTGTCCCACACTTCATGTAGATGGGACAGGTGATGTTCTTCTGGAATGCAAGACAAAGCACCATGACATCAGTGTCTTCGGCTGTGATGATGACTGCTTTTGAGCCCATGTTTGCACCATGTGAAGCATGCAGGAGCAGGCGAGTGTCAGCTGTGGATTTCAGTTCTGCTACTTCATCACACCCACCATGTGTAAACCTATAACAGGTTTCCTCACAGGTTGCGTAAAACACTTTGCCATGCAGCCTCTCTCTGTATTGTGGGAGGTTCCACTCTTCTACCAGAAACTTGATGAGACTGGACTTGTTGGAAGGACTGCACAAGAACGTTCTCCACTGCTGTACGTGGTGTCCTCCTGCCAAGTTCTTGTATAGGACAGTAGTGTCTGCACCCCGGTTTAGTCGTTCAGCATCTTTGATTGAAGTCTGGCGGTACACATCAAACACAACATCAATCCTCTGACTCTGTGCTCCCTCATGGAGGATCTGGGTGAAGAGTGACTCTGCCACCTGTCGAAAGGTTTTGTTGTTGCCATTCATTTTCTGGACCAGGCTCATCCCGTCAATGATAGCAGTAGATGGTGTTGGGATGTGTTCTGCAGGAGACACACTCTTTTCCAACTCCCTGGCAAGTGCAGCCTTGTTTGTTTTACGTAGAGATCCATCAGCATTTGCAAGTGCCCATGGCAGTGGGCCCAGTGGGTGGGCAAGGACATCTTTCATGTCTATCTTCCTGCTTTCCGCCAACCTGTTATAGGTTGGCACATGGTGGGTGTGATGAAGTAGCAGAACTGAAATCCACACATGAAGAAGCTGACACTCGCCTGCTCCTGCATGCTTCACATGGTGCAAACATGGGCTCAAAAGCAGTCATCATCACAGCCGAAGACACTGATGTCATGGTGCTTTGTCTTGCATTCCAGAAGAACATCACCTGTCCCATCTACATGAAGTGTGGGACACAGAACCGCACACGATATGTGAACATCAGCAAACTGGCAAGCTCAGTTGGAGACAGCCTCTGTGACAGTCTAATTGGCTTACATGCCTTCACTGGTTGTGACACTGTTAGTGCCTTTGCTGGCCAGGGCAAGCTGAAAGCCCTGAAGATGGTGAAGAAAGATACTTCTTACCAAGAAACCTTCAGTGGACTAGGGCAGTCATGGGATGTCAGTGAGCAGCTGTTCCAGAGAATTGAGGAGTTTACATGTCACATGTACGCTGCAAACAGCAGCACGGTAGAGGTGAACCAACTGCACTACCAGCTCTTCTGTACCAAAAGGGGAGAGATCGAGTCCAGCCAGCTTCCACCATGTAGAGACTGTCTCTTCCTGCATGTTGAACGAGCCAACTATCAGGCAGCCATCTGGAAGAGCAGTCTGCAGCCTAACCCTGTGGTCCCAAGTCCTATAGAGCATGGATGGAAAGAAGATGAAGGCAAGATGGCAATTCACTGGATGCGCTCTCCACCTGCACCAGATGTAGTCCTGGAATTGCTAACATGCAACTGTGTCCGTTCATGCAAAATGCCAAGCTGCACATGCTTATCAAATGGACTGGCATGCACAGATATGTGCAAGCTGCAGACATGCAGCAACCAGAAACTGCAGGATGATCCAGAGCCTGAGCTCGAACTCGAGGAGTCAGACGATGAGAGAGACGAGGCGTTTGAGTGACATTGCGTGGAGTTCATTATAATGTTGTTCTGATTAATACTTTATTGTTCATTAAACTCAAACTTCCTTATCCCATTGTGGTGACCTTATTTCCTTCATGGTAAGGACAAACATTCACATGCTTTCTAAAGAAAAAGAAAAAAAAGAGAGAAAAAACAACAAAAAAACACAAACAAATATAAAAACATAAAACCTAAAAAAAAGGGGGGGCTAGCGGTACTGAGCCTTCACGTGGCAGCCCTGTTTCCACTAATTCCACAGTACCACACACTTCTGATACATTTTGCTTTGTGCATCTTCCTTGTAGGTTGTTCTATTACACTATGGTTCCTTATCCCATTTTGGTGTCCTTTATGTTACCATATATATCCCGGCTGTTCTATAGTTTATGTTATAGGAGACCTACTGCTCTTCTATTCTAAGGCTCACAATCACCCATGGCAAGAAATACTTTAGGCATATTATACATTTTCGGAATCCTTATGGTCCTGGGAGTGTTGTAGACTTTGAATTTTGTGTCCCTGTTGCTCCTAGATGACACAGAGCTAAAAGATAGTATATCATTTAGGCGAAAATTGTATTTTTCGCCAAAGTTTTGACAGTTCGAGGAGTTCTAGTAACGTCTATATTGGTCAGAAAGGTTCACATTTTATCTTGAATGAAAGATTACATTGTCCCCTTTAAAATGATACCAGAGACAATGTTGTGAAACATTGACAGATGTCCTGTACACAAGTCTAAAGCAGGATATGTACCAGTATCTGAAATGAAATTTCTTGAAGGGGCGGGTATACTTCATGAGGTGATAACTATGATTTAGCTACCACTCTGGAAGGTCTATCATACCAAAATATCATCTACAGACATAGATCTTTGAAAAAAATATAAGTAACCTTCGTCACCCTGAGTGGTACCGATATCTGGTCTGGCCCATGGACTAATAGAAGACGTGCAGGTTTACCGCGCAGCTACGTCGGCTCCGCCTACAGGAAATACGTATAAACTGCGACCATGAGACCCGTTTCTGGATTGGTCTATATGGGGTTGTTGTTGTTGCTGGCCCTTGGAGGGATGGTATTGTCAATCTCTCTCTACTCAACCCCAGCTCACGGAAATACAGCGAAATAGCACGTAATTGCTATTCCGTAAAACGACTACTGTTGTAGTCGCGACGGAGGCTTTCACTATACGGAAGTGCTGTTTCACCGTGTGGCTGGGTGAGTTTAGGTTTGACATTATTTACTATAGACTGACACCACGCTAGACAGGGACGCCCACAAATGTCACATCCGGTTTTAGCCCGGGGTAAGAACTTTCTATGGCTGCCGATGCAACTTGGTCCAATCCTTAATCACATACGGACAAACATCTATGCCGATAATATCTAACTTGCGGAGGTAGCGTGCCTTGTCCACGGGCAACAGATCTTTCAACGTATGGCATTGCAAATACGTTTGATAATCGCTACTCTGCGCAATATTGTTTTGGAAATGCCGCGAATTGCATTGCAGTGAACGAGAGCAAATCACAACTTCCCCCGGGGGTGGGCGGAGTCACAGCTTTACGCCCTGAATACGCGCCGTGGTGTCAGTCTATTGCTAACACCCTCCCTCCGGCCCCACCTCCAGAGGAAAGAACGACTCTCTTTCCGTATCATATATTATTATTTCTGTCTCATATCGTGAAATACATATCATTTCGGGGCGTTATTCGCGCTAAAACGTTTGAGAACTATACTGAGTTATGTTTGTATAGAATCGGCCTCAGGGTCTCAATGGGTTAACCCATTCTGAACGGGCACCCATTTTGGTGTCGGCATCATGTTATGCTTTAGCTATTTAAAAATAGCAGATCTACAAGCTCATATCGCGCCACCGAGTGGCGCGATACGAGCTTGTAGGTCTGCTATTTTTTGAAAAATCGAAGAACGACTGACATTTTTTAAATCTGATCTCAGGTCAGAATGGGTTCATCAGACCAGTGTGTGTCCAGTGGAAACCTCGTATGAATCTGATCTCAGGTCAGAATGGGTTAAACTGAAGCAGGTGGCTGCAGCTTCCCCAGAGGGAGAGAGTGAGAGGGGTTTTGGAAAAGGTCAGGAGCGAGGGGGGCGAGGGGTGTCACAAGGCAATCAAATACTGTACTCTATGAAGGGTTATTATTCACCTCATTGTTGTCGGGAGACCCTCGGAAATGTCATCATCTATAGCCTATACAATTCAAGGAATCTCTGTGTGTACAAAAACATTATTAAATAACGGCACTGAGCCTGACAATATTAGTCCGAGATCTGGTTAAAGTCCCAACAAGTAGCCTGGTCCTAGCCCTGGTCCAGGGCGTCAGTGATCCATCCACAGTGCGTCAGTGACCCATCCACAGTGTGTCAGTGACCCATCCACAGTGTGTCAGTGACCCATCCACAGTGTGTCAGTGACCCATCCACAGTGTGTCAGTGACCCATTCACAGTGTGTCAGTGACCCATCCACAGTGTGTCAGTGACCCATCCACAGTGTGTCAGTGACCCATCCACAGTGTGTCAGTGACCCATCCACAGTGTGTCAGTGACCCATCCACAGTGTGTCAGTGACCCATCCACAGTGCGTCAGTGACCCATCCACAGTGTGTCAGTGACCCATCCACAGTGTGTCAGTGACCCATTCACAGTGCGTCAGTGACCCATCCACAGTGTGTCAGTGACCCATCCACAGTGTGTCAGTGACCCATCCACAGTGCGTCAGTGACCCATCCACAGTGCGTCAGTGACCCATCCACAGTGTGTCAGTGACCCATCCACAGTGCGTCAGTGACCCATCCACAGTGTGTCAGTGACCCATCCACAGTGCGTCAGTGACCCATCCACAGTGTGTCAGTGACCCATCCACAGTGTGTCAGTGACCCATCCACAGTGCGTCAGTGACCCATCCACAGTGTGTCAGTGACCCATCCACAGTGTGTCAGTGACCCATCCACAGTGCGTCAGTGACCCATCCACAGTGTCAGTGACCCATTCACAGTGTGTCAGTGACCCATCCACAGTGCGTCAGTGACCCATCCACAGTGTGTCAGTGACCCATCCACAGTGTCAGTGACCCATCCACAGTGTGTCAGTGACCCATCCACAGTGCGTCAGTGACCCATCCACAGTGCGTCAGTGACCCATCCACAGTGTGTCAGTGACCCATCCACAGTGTGTCAGTGACCCATCCACAGTGTGTCAGTGACCCATCCACAGTGCGTCAGTGACCCATCCACAGTGTGTCAGTGACCCATCCACAGTGCGTCAGTGACCCATCCACAGTGCGTCAGTGACCCATCCACAGTGTGTCAGTGACCCATCCACAGTGATAAACAAAACGACGTAACTACTCACTGAAACAAAGCCTGCTAGACCTTAAAGGGACACTTCACCCTTTTTGCAAAAAAATATATGTTAATGACGTTTAGAAGCTTTAGAACACTTTCCTGGGGGTCTTTATGTGTGTAATATGTGTTTTAAGATATTTTAGATTTTAGCAGTGAGCACAGTGTCTCTGATGTCATGGACACTGGTCTCACTAACTTCCTGGACTACAATTCCCATAATTCTTTGGTGCACTGCTCCTCCTTGTGGATAGGGGAGGGCTGTCTCACTGAGACAACATGTAGTCCAGGAAGGAAGTGAGCCCAGTGTCCATGACATCAGAGACACTGGGCTCACTGATACAATCTAAAATATCTTAAACCACATATTACACACATAAAGACCCCCAGGAAAGTGTTCTAAAGCTTCTAAACATCACTAACATATATTTTTTTGCAAAAAGGGTGAAGTGCCCCTTTAAGGTAAAAAGTCTATTCTTGAAGATGGGAAGTGTCTCGGTTCCCCAGCTTCTCTCTAAAATGCACTATTTTTGTCATGAAATAAAATGCATCCAAGTGGATCGGCGCAGTCACAACCCGGAAATGCCCTGCTCTGTCCAGTACATTTATTTATTTAGTACATTGCTTTATTAAAATGGCACAAAGTGCATTTTAAAGGGAAGCTGGCTGTTTCGGTGAGCAGCATGTTAGTAGCATGTGAGTGAGTAGCATGTTAGTAGCATGTGAGTGAGTAGCATGTTACGTAGACAGCACTAGAATTGCATTTTATGTAGTCATAGCACTTTCTAGTACATAATACATATTTATAGAGCCCAACACACACCGGGTGCGCAGCGATGCGGCAACGCCTGAAAAATAGAACAGTGGCGTATCAGAGCGTCAGGCGAGGCGTGAACGCGTGTCGGACGCCGCCGGTGTGGGATAGGTTCATTGAAAATAACGGCGGCGGCTGTTTTGACGTCCGCAGACGGTGTGTGTGGGCTTTAGTATAGTATGTATAGTTAATATGTATAGTTTCATTATATAGATATTCCACCGTTACGTTCTTAGCTTACGCATGTTTCATGATAACTACTTTGTATGTATTGCCATGCTTTGTGTTTTTGCTTATTGTAAATCGCTCTGGATTAAGAGCGTCTGCTAAATGCCTAAATTGTAATTGTAGCTACGTCATTTTGTTTATTTTAGGGGCAAATTCTAAAGCCTCGCACGGCAGTGGGAAAAGTGCTACAGAGCAGTGGATGTGTGTCTGGCTACCGCCCTGGACCAGGGCTCAGGGCTAGCCTAATCCATGACTGTACCGCCGGTGTGTTTTGCACGGTACCTTGTCTTACCTTGCCTTTTGCACGGCACGCTACATAGAAGGACTATGTCTGAGTATTGTGACGTGCAGTCTGAGCCCACACCGGCTTCAGGCTTCACACTGCATCATATGGCAAGATATACATTCATGTCATTTGTCAACATGGCCCATTCATATTAATCACGGAGACAGTAGAGTGATACTGAAAATAAAATAAAATAGAGAGGAAAGGAAAGGAAAGGTACTATGTTGTTTACGCAGGGTAACTGGACTAAGTTAAGGAAAGGTACTATGTTTACCCAGGGTAACTGGACTAAGGAAAGGAAAGGTACTATGTTTACCCAGGGTAACTGGACTAAGGAAAGGAAAGGTACTATGTTTACCCAGGGTAACTGGACTAAGGAAAGGAAAGGTACTATGTTTACCCAGGGTAACTGGACTAACTTGTTTACAGCCAGGCCCTGCTCATAGAACATTTCATGGTAGGGGTTCAATGCCTTGCTCAAGGGCACTTCAGCGGTGGTAATTTTAACGTGCCGGTCCGGGGATATGAACTATAGCGACCTTTCCGATATCAAGACCGCTCCGCAAACCGTTTCGGCCACCACTGCTCCTTAAAGAGCCGAACGGGTGCTGCAATTCGAACACATTTGAAATTCATAATGCAACATGAATTAAATCTATAGGATTGGTATGTTTACATGTGTCCATGCCCTTTATTATGATCATTATTAACCCATTCTGACCTGAGATCAGATTCATACGAGGTTTCCACTGGACACATACTGGTCTGATGAACCCACTCTGACCTGAGATCAGATTCTAAAAATGTCAGTCGATTTTTCAAAGATAGCAGACCTACAAGCTAAAAGCGCGCCACTCGGTGGCGCGCTATGAGCTTGTAGATCTGCAATTTTTCAATAGCCAAATGATAACATGACGCTAACACCAAAATGGGTTCCCGTTCAGAATGGGTTAAAGATTGTGCCAGATGCACTACTGTACTCGATCTGTATCGCTCTCTCGCTCTCAGTTCATTTACATATGAATGTACATGCTGTGTTTTTCTTTCTCTCAGGCCATCACAGAAAAATTAATTTCCATAAATGGTGCTGGAAACTGAATCAATTTATTTTTCTGCCTGGAAACCAAATCAATCAATCTCTCTCTCTGTCTCTGTCTCTGTCTGTCTCTCTCTCTCTCTCTCTCTCTCTCTCTCTCATAACTACAACAATAGCAGATTGTTGCAGGCTCCTTATAGAAGTGAGGCTGTATAGAATGTTATAAATGTGTTTGTGAGGTCAGGGCACATTCAGCTGGGAGTTATACAGTTTAATTCTCAATTAAAGTCTTTTTTTGTACATTTATTTATGATTCTTGTTTTTATTGTGACAGAAAATGAGGAAGTAGGCCTACTCTTCATTGTGTTACTTTGGTCGATAGTTTGCACATTCGCAGCCCACCCATTTGGCCATTGACTGCTTATAAATGTACGTCCTATCAAATCTAACGCTTCCGTGCCAAAGACATATATATATATTTGCGTCCCGTGGTCTTTATAGTTTGATCCAAACCGCGATGTTAGCGACTCGCTACTAAATCGTCGCTACCTCGTGGTTACAATTTTAACGCTTCGGATGACTTTAAAAATGACGGTAGCTAAACAAATTGTGTTTTTATTGTTGTCGCTTCCGGTTCACTGTGGGTGTATTTTCATGACGACGCCAGGCCCAGTCCCGCCCCCTTTCATGACGACGCCAGGCCCAGTCCCGCCCCCTTTCATGACGACGCCAGGCCCAGTCCCGCCCCCTTTCATGACGCCGCCAGGCCCAGGAAATGATTCCCAATGCATTTTCCTCATAGACATTTCAGAAAGTATTTATTTAAAGACCTTTTAAGCGTCGTACGAAGCCAACTCTTGTCGTTAAAAATCATGACAACACACATTTTTTTGGGCCGAACAAATAATTAGAAAGAAGAAAAAAAACGGCAGGTTACAACACTTTTTTTGTTGTTTTTCTTCTTTGTAATTATTTGTTTGGTCCAAAATATTGTGTTTGTTGTCATGGAGTCGTGACAAATCATTGTGACTATCGTCATAGTTTTAATCACCATAGCTTATTTTTTATTTTAGTTTAGTTTAGTCAGTGAAAAAGGGTAGTCAGTCGAACATGTTTCGCCATAGTTTTCCTGTTAGACTTCCTGTTACATAAATAAATAAATACAATGAAAGAGATACATGCATCTTGGTGAAAGGCGTTTCAGACGGCTTTGTGCTCCTGGTGGGATTATTAAATGTTTAAACACAATAAGGGCCCCGCCTCCTGGTGGGATTATTAAATGTTTAAACACAATAAGGGCCCCGCCTCCTGGTGGGATTATTACATGTTTAAACACAATAAGGGCCCCACCTCCTGGTGGGATTATTACATGTTTAAACACAATAAGGGCCCCACCTCCTGGTGGGATAATTAAATGTTTAAACACAATAAGGGCCCCACCTCCTGGTGGGATAATTAAATGTTTAAACACAATAAGGGGCCCCGCCTCCTGGTGGGATTATTACATGTTTAAACACAATAAGGGGCCCGCCTCCTGGTGGGATTATTACATGTTTAAACACAATAAGGGGCCCGCCTCCTGGTGGGATTATTACATGTTTAAACACAATAAGGGGCCCCGCCTCCTGGTGGGATTATTACATGTTTAAACACAATAAGGGCCACACCTCCTGGTGGGATTATTAAATGTTTAAACACAATAAGGGGCCCACCTCCTGGTGGGATTATTAAATGTTTAAACACAATAAGGGGCCCCGCCTCCTGGTGGGATTATTAAATGTTTAAACACAATAAGGGGCCCCGCCTCCTGGTGGGATTATTAAATGTTTAAACACAATAAGGGGCCCGTTGGTTGGCTACACCGTAAGCCATGTGTCTTCCTCTTACAACCTCTCCGTGCAGCTTCTATAACAGCATGACATAGCAGCTGAGTGAGTACTGTTAGAAATAATTATATTATTATATCATGCTTTGCATATTAACAGTTCCAGTCTCCCAGGTGGCGTGTGAATCTGTTTATCTGGATGAGCATGCATGGCTTTGCTGAAAAGCCCCCCAGAAGATTGACACACTATCGCCTTTTACATCAGCCCCCCCCCCCCCCCCCCCCCATAGTAAGGTAACTTCACATTGAGTTATACTGTAGGCCTGATAATGTCTGTCTGTCTGTCTGTCTGTCGGTCGTATACCAGACTATAGGCCTGAGACACAACATGACATAATGATGCTACCACCTTCCCCACTTAAACAAAGGTTAAAGTGTAAAATATATAGAAATAACAATTTAAAGTGAGTTTCATATAGTAAACTCGTAAGAAGTAAATGGTTGTAAGGCAACTGATTGAACGTTGAAATAACAAAAAAAGAACCAACAGAACAAACTCAATATCACTTGACTTAATTCAACAGAAGAGCAAAGTAACTAACTCAACTGAAAATAACAGGAGTGTGGTGGGTGGTTGGGAGAAGAGGAAGACAGGTCTGTCCCCCTGCGTGCGGGGGGGCGGGGGGTATGAATTTAACTAGACTCGTATGAATCTGACCTGAGATCAGATTCATACGAGGTTTCCACTGGACACACACTGGTCTGATTAACCCATTCTGACCCGAGATCAGATTATAAAAAAATGTCAGTCGTTCTTCGATTTTTCAAAAAATAGCAGACCTACAAGCTCGTAGCGCGCCACTCGGTGGCGCGCTACGAGCTTGTAGATCTGCTATTTTTCAATAGCTAAAGCATGACATGATGCCAAAACCAAAATGGGTTCCCGTTCAGAATGGGTTAATACTCTGTGGGTCAAATCCGTCCCAGGGCCGCCTGTTTTGAAAGCCGTGTGAGGACGTTATTACTGTGGGTGAAACAGGATTCACAGCAGGCAGTAAAAAATAAAAAATAAAACCAACACAACACAACCAACCTGGTCAAAACAACTCATGAATAACACAATGGGAAATCCACCGGGCTGCTCCTCCCACATGGAGATGAGACGTACGCTTTACTTAGTGTCATTCACTTTTCATCCTCCCTGCTCATCACGCACACACACACACACACACACACACGCACACACCCACACACACACACATAAGTGTAGGAGAGTGTGTGCGTGAGTGCATATTGTGAGTCACACACCCCATTACCCCACGTTACTTTGCCATACGGTACCATCTGGATGCCCCAGGCAGGCACGCATGCACGCTTGCGTGTGCGGACGCACACACACACACACACACACACACACACACACACACACACACACACACACACACACACACACACACACACACACACACACACACACACACACAGTAAGTTTTCCAAGTTAACAGTAATGTTCCGGTCTGTCAGGCGGAAGCCCTTTTTTTCCATTTTGTTTTCAAAGGAGAGAAAAAGGCCTGGGCGAGCCAAGCAGGAAAAGTGGCATAGGAGTGGGCGTGAACCATGTATTTCACTAACCAATAACAGAGCAGAGGGGCGTGGCTCCAAATGTGGCTATACGTCTAGCCTCGGTCCCAGGCTTACTGCGACAAGTAAAGCCTGGTCACAACGTAAGGCAGAGAAGCATAAAGTAAAGCCTGGTCACAACGTAAGGCAGAGAAGCATAAAGTAAAGCCTGGTCACAACGTAAGGCAGAGAAGCATAAAGTAAAGCCTGGTCACAACGTAAGGCGGAGAAGCATAAAGTAAAGCCTGGTCACAACGTAAGGCAGAGAAGCATAAAGTAAAGCCTGGTCACAACGTAAGGCAGAGAAGCATAAAGTAAAGCCTGGTCACAACGTAAGGCAGAGAAGCATAAAGTAAAGCCTGGTCACAACGTAAGGCGGAGAAGCATAAAGTAAAGCCTGGTCACAACGTAAGGCAGAGAAGCATAAAGTAAAGCCTGGTCACAACGTAAGGCGGAGAAGCATAAAGTAAAGCCTGGTCACAACGTAAGGCAGAGAAGCATAAAGTAAAGCCTGGTCACAACGTAAGACAGAGAAGCATAAAGTAAAGCCTGGTCACAACGTAAGGCGGAGAAGCATAAAGTAAAGCCTGGTCACAACGTAAGGCAGAGAAGCATAAAGTAAAGCCTGGTCACAACGTAAGGCAGAGAAGCATAAAGTAAAGCCTGGTCACAACGTAAGACAGAGAAGCATAAAGTAAAGCCTGGTCACAACGTAAGACAGAGAAGCATTAAGGCATTTAATAAACATGGTCATGAATACTTTCTGCTTCCAGTCACTAGTTTAAAGTCTCATTTCTCATGTCATAATATTCTTTTTGGAAAGTTATGGTCCCATTTATTAAAAAAAAGTACCATAAAGTCCCGTATGTTCTGATGGGCGTGGCTACCGTTACAGAACGGGAGCCAACCCCCCATTCAGTCAAAAGAAAAACCAACGAAGAGTAAGGGGGGGGGGGGGGGGGGGGGGGGAGTCCCGCCCAGCTGGGCCCAAACGGAGCCAGCTAATGGCCAGCTGGGCCCAAACGGAGCCAGCCAATGGCCAGCTGGGCCCAAACGGAGCCAGCCAATGGCCAGCTGGGCCCAAACGGAGCCAGCCAATGGCCAGCTGGGCCCAAACAGATCTAGAAATATGGCGACTTACAGTGCAAGGGCTGACAGGCTTCATTTTACGTCCATGTTAGACCCGGGGAACGCTTTGTCCATATTTTCTACAGTCTATGATACGCAGGCACACCTCTGCAGTCAGTGCTAGTTGTCTTCTAAGTGACTGGTGTGACAAAACATTGACACTTCGTTGACTCATGTTTGGTTCAAGTTGTTGAAGCGAAGACGCAGCGTGTGGGGGGGGGGACACTAAGACACAGCGTGAGGGGGGGGACACTAAGACACAGTGTGTGGGGGGGGACACTAAGACACAGTGTGTGGGCGGGGGACACTAAGACACAGCGTGGGGGGGGAACACTAAGACACAGTGTGTGGGCGGGGGACACTAAGACACAGCGTGGGGGGGGGGCACTAAGACACAGTGTGTGGGGGGGACACTAAGACACAGCGTGTGGGGGGGACACTAAGACACAGCGTGTGGGGGGTGGACACTAAGACACAGCATGGGGGGGGACACTAAGACACAGCATGGGGGGGGACACTAAGACACAGCATGGGGGGGACACTAAGACACAGCATGGGGGGGACACTAAGACGCAGCATGGGGGGGGACACTAAGACGCAGCATGGGGGGGGACACTAAGACGCAGCATGGGGACACACACACTAAGACGCAGCATGGGGGGGGCACACTAAGACGCAGCATGGGGGGGGACACTAAGACGCAGCATGGGGGGGACACACTAAGACGCAGCATGGGGGGGACACACTAAGACGCAGCATGGGGGGGGACACTAAGACGCAGCGTGGGGGGGACACACTAAGACGCAGCATGGGGGGGGACACACTAAGACGCAGCATGTTGGGGGGACACTAAGACGCAGCATGGGGGGGGACACTAAGACGCAGCATGGGGGGGGGACACTAAGACGCAGCGTGGGGGGGGGACACTAAGACGCAGCATGGGGGGGGACACTAAGACGCAGCATGGGGGGGACACTAAGACGCAGCATGGGGGGGGACACTAAGACGCAGCATGGGGGGGGGACACTAAGACGCAGCATGGGGGGGGACACTAAGACGCAGCATGGGGGGGACACTAAGACGAAGCATGGGGGGGGACACTAAGACGCAGCGTGGGGGGGGACACTAAGACACAGCATGGGGGGGACACTAAGACGCAGCATGGGGGGGACACTAAGATGCAGCGTGGGGGGGACACTAAGACGCAGCATGGGGGGGACACTAAGACGCAGCATGGGGGGGGACACTAAGACGCAGCGTGGGGGACACACACACTAAGACGCAGCATGGGAAACACACACACTAAGACGCAGCATGGGGGACACACACACTAAGACGCAGCATGGGGGACACACACACTAAGACGCAGCATGGGGGGGACACTAAGACGCAGCATGGGGGACACACACACTAAGACGCAGCATGGGGGGGACACTAAGACGCAGCATGGGGGACACACACACTAAGACGCAGCATGGGGGACACACACACTAAGACGCAGCATGGGGGACACACACACTAAGACGCAGCATGGGGGGGGACACTAAGACGCAGCATGGGGGACACACACACTAAGACGCAGCATGGGGGGGACACTAAGACGCAGCATGGGGGACACACACACTAAGACGCAGCGTGGGGGGGGACACTAAGACGCAGCATGGGGGACACACACACTAAGACGCAGCATGGGGGGGACACTAAGACGCAGCATGGGGGACACACACACTAAGACGCAGCATGGGGGACACACACACTAAGACGCAGCATGGGGGACACACACACTAAGACGCAGCGTGCAGAGTTTGAGCTCCGACATTTCACTATATAGGCTATTATTCACCAATTCATACAAGTACAGTTATCGTGAAACCAGTTCTATCTCTTTTTACTCTCTCTCTCTCTTTGTTCATTTCTCTCTGCCACATTCTCTCTAAGTTCCATTCATCACACACGCACACACACACACACACACACACACACACACACACGTTATACAGGCACACACACATAATTCACACCATATCTTGTTGAATAAACAATGGGCTAGTCATCCATCAGGCCATGCCATGATAGACTTCTATTTAAACAGGCAAATGACCTAACTTAACCATGCGCACACACACACACACACACACACACACACACACACACACACACACACACACACACACACACACACACACACACACACACACACACACACACACACACACACACACACACACACACACACACACACACACACACACACTTTGCTGACCACAAAGGATTTGTTGTCCTGAGAATAAATGAGTGTGCGTGCGTGCGTGCATGTTACCTTCCTGCACTAATACATGGTGATTTCCACAGTGTTGCATTCCCATGGACTTGTAGTAGCCTTGGTTCATGTACAATAATGAATACATTTGCATATGAACTGAATTTTTCAAACATTTCATGTCTGGCATTTTCCACATCTCTCTATATGGAAATAGAATAATAGAATAACCCTCAAAAGAGCCGTTTTAATCTCTAAACACCAGTCCTGAATTAAAATCCCAGCTGCTGGGATTAATTATCATTAATTATCGTTCGTCTCACTGATAATTAGTTGAAGATGCTGGAAAAAGCTTGTGAAACTTGCGAAATTGGACATTCTGCATGAATACTTTTACTTTTTGTTAACATTCTAAGAAGGTCGGGGATCACCCGATTACCTCTCTTCTTCCAGGCGAAGCTTCATCCATCCATTAGAATTGGATTATAATAATTGCATCTTTGATGTATTTACAAACCGACCTCCCTGGGCAACAAAACCAGTGACTTCCAGGAAAGTCAGGATGGCTGCAACCCCTGTTGCAGCAACCCCTGTCGCAGCAACCCCTGTCGCAGCAACCCCTGTTGCAGCACTCGCAAGACGGCACCACGCAAGCTAAGGAACGTACAGTAGAAAAGAAATGAGCAATACTCAGAGAGTCTCCCAAGAGGAGGGGAGGAAGAGAGACTCAGTGACACAGACGCAGTGAAGGCTCAATACACAATACAGTAGGCCAAGTGTGGACAAGGACGAACGCATGCACACCGCAGAGACCAACAGTCTGGTGAGACAAACCATAGTCCTTTAAAGGCCACTTTTGCACGACAGCATTCTCCAGAGAAAACGGCTAATTCCCGCAGTGCCTTCTCTGGGTTTTCAACAGCTAAAAAACGCTGTTGTCGTCTAAATGGACGCGTGCAAACAATACTTTATATTTTACAGTTTTCTATGGAAACCGTTCTCATGTACAAAAGAGGCCCTATAGAGACCTCTCAGTGCCTGCAATCGCCCAAGAACAAGGCAGAGAGAGAGCCTCTCCTGTCGGCTCTGGCACAATGAATGGAAAGGACAATAGCTGGAGGGGCAGTGATTTGTCCAATTACTGCTGACCTGCCAAGGTTTGAGACACTGTAAGGAGGTTGGGGACTCCCTGATGACCTCATGGTTAAGGGTTGAGACACTGTAAGGAGGTTGGGGACTCCATGATGACCTCATGGTTAAGGGTTGAGACACTGTAAGGAGGTTGGGGACTCCCTAATGACCTCATGGTTAAAGGGTTGAGACACTGTAAGGAGGTTGGGGACTCCCTGATGACCTCGTGGTTAAAGGGTTGAGACACTGTAAGGAGGTTGGGGACTCCCTAATGACCTCATGGTTAAAGGGTTGAGACACTGTAAGGAGGTTGGGGACTCCCTGATGACCTCATGGTTAAAGGGTTGAGACACTGTAAGGAGGTTGGGGACTCCCTGATGACCTCATGGTTAAGGGTTGAGACACTGTAAGGAGGTTGGGGACTCCCTGATGACCTCATGGTTAAGGGTTGAGACACTGTAAGGAGGTTGGGGACTCCCTGATGACCTCTTTTCCAGGCCTATAGGCTTCATCCATCTGGATCCAATGGATTGGCCTAATCGAGTGTCGCAGTCCCGCCCCCTCGAGAGACCCGGAAAATAAATCACAGTTTATTTTCCCCATAGGCATTTCGTAAAGTATTTATTTAAAGACGGTTACGCCACGGACAAAGCCAACTCGGATCGTGACAAATCAAGACAATGAACACAATATTTTGGGCCGATCAAATGATTAGAAAGAAGAAAATAAAGGCAGGAGACAAAACTATTTGTTTTGTTTTTCTTCTTATAAATGATTTGATCGGCCCAAAACATTGTGTTCATTGTCATGAACGTAACCGTCTTTAAATAAATACTTTAAGAAATGCCTATGGGAAAAATGCATTGGGATTCATTTCCTGGGCCACTCGTCGTTCTGAAAGGGGGTGGGACTGCAACGCTCTATTGGGGACTGCCCATAAGTCCAACCTCCTGTGTTAGTTTGACCTACTGTGGCAGGTTAAGACTGAGGTTAGGCTTAGCCACCTACTGTGGCAGGTTAAGACTGAGGTTAGGCTTAGCCACCTACGTGAAATTATGGGAGGTCGGAATATTGAGAGGTCGGAAATAATGACATGGCACATTACTGTACAATCGTTTATTTTTAATTAATTTACAAACGGGTACTTTTGATGCCAATACTTGTGCACTTACTTGCACTGAAGTCTATAGAATTTCTGTTTTTTACATTTACTACGGCGTATTTCTACATTGACCAGTATTGATTACTTTAAGCTATAAGTAAAAGAATGCGAGTTCCCCACACGCCATCGGCATCCACACCAGGTGTCAGCTGGAGGAAACAGTTCCAGCACAGATTGCTAGACTTCACTTCCCCGGGAGGGACACCATGAACCATGACATCCTGGGGGATCCCTGCAGTGCATTCTTATATATATATATATATATATATAGGACATCGTGGAGATATGAATCCCCCCCATCTGGCCCTTGATCTGCCCTGCGGCCTCCTCCCAGCTGGACGTGTGCCCCAAAGACCTCCCTAGGGAGAGACGCCCAGTATAAACATTATGCCTGTCTATCGATGTGGCTATTAATTAAAACTATTGTGAATAGATTCCCCCGGATTGAATAAGGGCTTTTAAAACCACAACTTTGTGCTTTGAAGGCATAGAAATATATATTTTTTCTTTTTTCTGACTGGTTAGACTGGTGGTTAGCAGCAGGTTAGCAGCATAGCGAGCAAGCAGACCAGTGCATAGTCTGGCATAGAATCTCGTCCCCCTGTCCCATTCTGAATTCCCATGTTTAACCCCTTTCGGTGTTAGCATCATGTTATGCTTTAGCTATTGAAAAAAATGCAGATCTACAAGCTCATAGCTCATAGCTACGAGCTTGTAGGTCTGCTATTTGTGAAAATCGTGGCATACAAGAACTGTGTTATCAAAATAAATTGCCTTTACTACTACAGTTGGTAAGACTTGTGAAGTGAGTAAGTAAGCTGATCTGCTGCTGAATGAACCCTCTGCGCCTCTAAGACACATAATGCTGACATCAAGTTAACAACATGATATAAGATTGATTGGTCAGTTTAATTAACAGATAGAAGCTGATCGGTTATAAGTTAAGTCAGTTTAATATTTTGTCCACTAAAAAAAAAAAAAAAAACACAAACAGGAAGTACAATCACCCTCTTCTCTGGTAACTTCCTGTTGACTCTCTCCTCATAGCTCGCAGGAAGTAAACACAACTCACAATGTCATAGTCCCAGTGTGTGTGTACGTGTGTGTGTGTGTGCGTCCATGTTTGTACTATACTTGTTGTAATTAGAGAAATAAGCATGGTCAGGAGTGGACCATGGTCAGGGGTGTACCATTTTAGTAAGGGCATTTTATCAGGTATTTGACCAATCTGGGAACTAAATCGTTACCAAGAAATGTCTTCACCAATGTGTTTCTAAAGGTGTCTAATAACATGTACTAAAAGTTTGAAATTCAACCCCCGGGGGAAATTGAGTTATTAGCATAATATGTGACCATACCCATAACATCCTATATAAAGAAAAAAAAATCCAAATGTCATCATTCTTTCAGTAGCATGTGACATATGAAACTAGGCGGTTTTCATGATTCTGAATCCATTCCAAGCATTAGTTTTGCACAAAAAACACTCCTTGGGAGGAAAACGGCCATAGCCGTCATTACAAACGTGATGAGGTCAGCACATTTGGATATGGCCTAATTTAGCCCAAGGAGTGTTTTTTGTGCAAAACTAATGCTTGGAATGGATTCAGAATCATGAAAAACCCCTAGTTTCATATGTCACATGCTACTTAAAGAATGATGACATTTGGCCTTATATAGGATGTTATGGGTATGGTCACATATTATGCTAATAACTCAATTTCCCCCGGGAGTTGAATTTCAAACTTTTAGTACATGTTATTAGACACATTTAGAAACACATTGGTAAAGACATTTCTTGGTAACGATTTAGTTCCCAGATTTTCATAGATTTCTCTTACTATTTTCCTTGTCCTCACAAGATAAATGGTTTGGCTGGGGTGAGGACTGGGGCTCATTTAGAGGTCAGGTGGTTTAGGGGTTGGAGTTATGGTCTGATTTATAGCCTTTAGCTGCTTATAGTTTCTCATGGTGTCACACAATGAAAATAATCTACCATCTCTCTCATATCGTGTCATACAACTATGTGTATAGCCTAACTCAGGTGTCAGGGTGAAAATGGCAAAATAAATTGTAACAATGAACAGGGGGGGAAAAAAAGCATTCAGACAATTTGTGCTGTGCTGTGTGTGTGTGTGTGTAAGTGTGTGTGTGTGTGTGTGTGTGTGTGTGTGTGTGTGTGTGCGTGCGTGCGTGCGTGTGTGTACGTACGTGTGCGTGTGTGTGTGTGTGTGTACGTGTGCGTGTGCTTGTGCATGTACGTGTGTGTGGTGTCACACAGATGCGTGTGACAACATCAGTTCAATGTTACACTTCAATGTTTTATGACAGATCAATGTCGTGACCTGTGACCTTTGACCTCTGACATGTGTCCGGTTTGTCTAGCGAATGTTTTCAAGAATATATAGATGGACGTCTGAGGTCATACAATGGCAAGAGCTGACTGGCTCACAACACGGGATCACAGAATATCATCATCATAATCACATCACCCGCTTCGAAGGTTATCAACCGATAATCACCCGTATGTTCTTATCTGGACCATGCAATGCAGGCAATAATGTACATTTCCATTTTATGCGAAAACATCATGAAAACATACGTTTTCAAGACTTACGTGGCCGGTTAAGACTGATATGAGGTTAGGGGACTTACGTGGCCGGTTAAGACTGATATGAGGTTAGGGGACTTACGTGGCCGGTTAAGACTGATATGAGGCTAGGGGACTTATGTGGCCGGTTAAGACTGATACGAGGTTAGGGGACTTACGTGGCCGGTTAAGACTGATACGAGGTTAGGGGACTTACGTGGCCGGTTAAGACTGATATGAAGTTAGGGGACTTACGTGGCCGGTTAAGACTGATACGAGGTTAGGGGACTTACGTGGCCGGTTAAGACTGATATGAGGTTAGGGGACTTACGTGGCCGGTTAAGACTGATATGAAGTTAGGGGACTTACGTGGCCGGTTAAGACTGATACGAGGTTAGGGGACTTACGTGGCCGGTTAAGACTGATATGAGGCTAGGGGACTTACGTGGCCGGTTAAGACTGATACGAGGTTAGGGGACTTACGTGGCCGGTTAAGACTGATACGAGGTTAGGGGACTAACGTGGCCGGTTAAGACTGATATGAAGTTAGGGGACTTACGTGGCCGGTTAAGACTGATACGAGGTTAGGGGACTTACGTGGCCGGTTAAGACTGATACGAGGCTAGGGGACTTACGTGGCCGGTTAAGACTGATATGAGGTTAGGGGACTTACGTGGCAGGTTAAGACTGATATGAGGCTAGGGGACTAACGTGGCCGGTTAAGACTGAGGTTAAGGTTAGGGTTAGAGTTAGCGTTAGCGCTAGATTTGGCCGTTGCGGTTAGTACTGGTAATAGTCGGACAACGCGACCGTCGGACAATGGCTGACGTCAGTATGTATGTATGTGGAAATGTCCATACTGTCTGCATTGCATGCTGTCGATATAGGGATGATGACGGAGGTTAAATCATCCCATAACATCCGAAGCTGCTAATTATCATCATCATCATATAACTGTTAACCCTTACCATCATCCGAGTGTCTCATTTAGAAGTTGTCTAGAACCTGGTCCCAAACTGGGGGTCTCCAAAATATCGTTGGGTGTCCCCAGGTTAATGTGCAACGTTATTTTCTCACTCAACAGTAAACAGACCAACATACTGTGCGGTATAAGTGTCTACAGCCTAGGGATATCTGCACATTACTTAAGTGAACATATGTGACCAAATTTGACTGAGAGACTGCCATTGGATTTTTTGTTTTTGTTTTTTCATGCCATATGAAAGCATGGAATCATAGCTTCAAATTGACATATTGGTTGTTCAGTTTGACCCACCAGTTTTGGAGATATGGCTTATAGAGTAATGTCTTGCAGAAAACAGCGAGTTGAGAAAACAGGCTTGAAAGGTTCACTTCTGTGGTCTCTAACATTACACCTATAGCTACATGTTTAAGCATTTATTTCATATTTACATGTCACTTATTTCAGACATGCTCTAGTATGTGAAGAGTCTGCCTGTGCTATTGAGTAAAAAAATAAAAATAAAAAACGTTTTTCTCCTCTGGTGAAAAGCTGTAATTTGCGCGATGGCAGTCTCTCAGTCAAATCTGGTCACATATTAATACTTTTTTAGACCTTTATAATATGAAATTGGCCAAAATATCAAATATTTCATAAGAGAGAGGCGAACATTGTGAAAATAAGCTGACGACGTAACGTGTGCTTGTAGCTCAGCTATTTTTGGTGAAGAGATCTGTCGTAGAGGGACAGAGGGGGTCGGGAACCCTGGGTGTCCCCGTTAAAACCACTGAAATACTGCCTTGTATTATCATTATTAAATCACATATACCGTCATCATTTAAAACCATTGGAATACTGTCATTACTATGGCGATTATGAAATAATTAGTCTTATATAGTTATTAAAACCACTCCAATTGTGTCATCATTAGTATAGTTATTAATTCATTAGTATTGTAATTATTATTATTAAATTAGACAGCTAACAGGATACAGGGGGTTATATAAGCAGGCAGGTTATTCAATTCATACAGCATGGATCCACTGTACTGTACATCAACACAGTCCATTCGATCCCTCCACGTTAGCCCATCAAATCCATCACGATTAGAGGCAAAAGGGGTCACTCGATCGGGTGATGCAGCAGGAGCAAAGTACCTGCCCACCACTGCGGAGTCAAAGTCAAAGTCTAGGGGTTCAAATCCCACCGCGGGGGTGCATCTGGCTTGGCCCGAGCGTCTGTTCTGAGCACAACTCACTGGGCCGCGTTCGAGGGACGCCCGGTCACAGAGGGTGATATTCTGTCACTGCATGTATAGGACTCCGATGGGCCGGGGAATGATGAGCGGGAGGACTGGAGTATATAGGGCTGAGGCTCCCGGTTTTCCCACTGGGAGCTCCTCACTGGAGGAGTATAGGGCGTCGCAGTCCCTCCCCCTTTCAGAACGACGAGTGGCCCAGGAAATGAATCCCAATGCATTTTTACCATATAGGCATTTCAAAACGTATTTATTTAAAGACCTTTTAATCAGGCCAGTGTGTGTCCAGTGGAAAGTGGAAACCTTGTATGAATCTGATCTCAGGTCAGAATGGGTTAAGCGTCGTACGAAGCCAACTCTTGTCGTGAAAAATCATGACAACACACACACAATATTTTGGACCAAACAAATAATTACAAAGAAGAAAAAACAACAAAAGAAGTGTTGTAACCTGCCGTTTTTTTTTCATGATTTGTCACGACAAGAGTGGGCTTCGTACGACGCTTAAAAAGGTCTTTAAATAAATGAAATGCCCGAAATGCCTATATGGGAAAAATGCATCGAGATTCATTTCCTGGGCCACTCGTCGTTCTGAAAGTGGGAAGGGACTGCGACGCTCTATAGGGCTAAGGTTCTCCCAGTGGGAGCACTCCTCACTGGGAGTTCCTCACTGGCAGGTGAGCCTGTAGGGTACAGCAGCAGTGGTGAGCAGTGGGATAAGAATTGGTATAATAAATTACTAAATTGGGGAGAAAACGGAGAAAACAATTGGCTCCCCCAAAAATGTGAGGTAAAACCTAAAAAATATAATATATATTATTCTGTCCAACTGTACAGTTCATCTCTCTGAGAGAGAAAAAAAACAACAATAGTTACATCCCAATACTGCTTCATCCATCCTCCATCCTCCATCGTGACCTGGAAATCATTCGCCTCCCAAATGTTAATTGTCTTTTCGGAGCAGCCGAGACGAGTACGTTAGTTTTTAGATATTTTCTTTCTGGCAGAATGCTTGACGTATAAACGCTGCTCCTCCATGGGTCACATCATCGGTAGTCGCCGTCGCTTCAAACAAGGATGTTGACGATTGAGCGAGGACGATTCCTTTGAAGACAACTCCGTCGATCGCCGTCCTCCCAACAACGCGAGAGTATAGGGGACGCGAGGATGTGGAGTATTGGGATCTGGCTCATGGCGTGGTGGCAGGCTGGAGAATCTTCACAAATACTTTACAGTCTGTGGGCTGTATTTTGCGCGTCTGAAACCCATTCTGACCTGAGATCAGATTCTAAAAATGTCACAGTCGTTCTTCGATTTTTCAAAAATAGCAGACCTACAAGCTCGTAGCGCGCCACTCGGTGGCGCGCTATGAGCTTGTAGATCTGCTATTTTTCAATAGCTAAAGCATAACATGATGCTAACACCAAAATGGGTTCCCGTTCAGAATGGGTTAAGCACCAGGTCTTATTCCCCAACTTGAGTAAACTATAAAGACCTGGAGGCGTGATCAATGCCATTTGGCTATTCTGAGTGGCCAAAGAGCATTGATCACGCCTCCAGGTCTTTAGTTTACTCAAGTTATAGGGAATAAGACCTGGTGCTTAAGACACGCAAAATACAGCCCAGTCTGTCTGAATGTCTGTCTGTCTGTCTGGTGTGTCACTACAGAATCCATGACAACAACAAAAAAAGACAATGAGAGGGTATCATCTGTCAAACAGTCCTATATCCGTGACAGCCTGTCTGTCACATTGTCATATTCAAGACAATGTATACCTCATGTCATGTTATCATACAACAAAGTGAAAGCTGCTTATTGTCATAAAAAAAACTTCAATTATTCTGTCACTTTGTCCTTCCGTCCGTCTGTCTGTCTGTCTGTCCAGGGTTCCATTTGTGGGACAAGAAAGGAAACAGGGGGCATCTCTGGAGTTATACGGCAAATAACGGAAATGACGATCTATAAGTTCACGCGTTGGGATGTGATCTATCGCTCTGAAAGTGGTCCAAACTATCGTTGTTATATAGTTGTTTTTTGGACTCCATCGTCCAGTTGAGCTGGAACCATTTTTATTGTTTATAGTTCTGTCATCATTCTGTATAAGTGTAGACAGAGTCATTCAGAGCTTATAGTAAACGTAATGTTTAAAAGGTCAAATCAGGGGATTCAGCTCATTGGCTGAGTGCGCAGAGGTGGGCATGGCTTTAGTGCACGGCGTCTTCAAAAACGTTCACGCAAACAGACGCCCAGATTGTTCAGTAACAGGGTTCTTTCTTTCTGTCTTTCTGTCTTTCTTTCTTTGCCTTTTCATCCTGTTCCCTCTCCGTGTCTATGAATAAAACATGAGCTTGGTGGTTGGTTGAGCTTTCTGGCTGAGTGAACAGCAGACAGGCTGGAACGAGGGAAGAATCGATGGAGACAGAAGGAGAGAGGGAGGGAGAGAGGGAGAGGGAGGGAGGGGTTGTTGAATCTTATCAACCACCGTTCTTTCTTTCTCTCCTTCTTTCACACTCATTACTCCCTTCTCCCTCCATCTCTGGCCTCAGGGCCACGGAAAGTGATTTTTGTTTTTTTTGCTGCCAGCGCCTTTCTGTCAAGGATTTATACGGTAAAGACGCATCGTGGCCGGCACTCCTCTTACTAGCGGCCGAGCGTTGCGGAAACTGTTGAACTTTCGGTAGTAATAGGTTTGTTTTTTTAAAACAATACACTTTTAGGATAATTTGGTCAACCTTCGTCGCACAGCGGTTTGAGTTCCGAAACATTCATACCGTCTGCGCCTCGGCTGGCAGCATTAGCACGAAATGTAAACAAGGAAGTCAATTACCGTAGGTCGTTACTGTAATTACTGTAGGTCCAGTTACTGTAATTACCGTAGGTCCAGGCAGCAAGCCTTCTATCTGGTTGCTTTCTGGACGTCTCATGTCGTGAAACATTTATACAGAGCAATGGGGTTACACAAAGACAAAGAAAAAGGCAATAAAAGTCAAACAAAGTCATATTATGCTAGTGAAAATGCCAGATCTACAAGCTCAGCACATTGTGAGCTTGTAGATATTTCAAATTCATAATATATTGTAGTATGTTCGGCTCCCGGGGGAGACACCAAATGGCTCCCGGTAGGAGACACCAAATGGCTCCCGGTAGGAGACACCAAATGGCTCCCGGTAGGAGACACCAAATGGCTCCCGGTAGGAGACACCAAATGGCTCCCGGTAGGAGACACCAAATGGCTCCCGGTAGGGGGAGACACCAAATGACTCCCGGTAGGAGACACCAAATGGCTCCCGGCAGGAGACACCAAATGGCTCCCGGTAGAAGACACCAAATGGCTCCCGGTAGGAGACACCAAATGGCTCCCGGTAGGAGACACCAAATGGCTCCCAGTAGGAGACACCCAAAATCCATCTTTTGGGTCCCGAGCGGAGAAAAGGTTTTGGGGGAAAACACTGTTGCAGTTCCTCCGAAGAAACACGAAGAAAACAAAACCAGCACAGAAGCCAGCCAAGCCAGCCACAAGGGGGAGCTGTTATAGCTCTGTGGCTCCTCCAGTCATCGGTCACTCTGACTGCGCCGTGCGCGCCGCTAGCGGAACCGTTAGTGGTGGGAGGAGCTAGCCCAGGGGGGCGGGACTCGGGGCTTTGCGCAGCCACTGGTAGAGCTGTCTCCGGTAGAGGCGGTGCCAACGCACGTTGCCCTCCACGATCTCCAGCGCCCGGGGCAACGCAGGCCCCGCCCCCCCACCGCTGGATTGGATGAACTCCTTCAACTATTATGGTATGGCGGGCGGAAGGGGGGGGGCGGGGGGCGGAGGGAGGGGGGGGGGGGGGGGGGGTGAGATGAAGATAGACAGACAGGAAAATAAACGAGAAAGAGAGAGAGAGAGAGAGAGAGACAGAGAGAGAGAGAGAGAGACAGAGAGAGAGAAATTAAGTGAGTCAATTTCTTTAGAAGACAGAAAACAAATTGAATAGAAAACTTTCGCTCGGAGTCGCTCTCGCTTTTTGTTCGCGTTAAGAGTTGTCGTAATTAAACTTCTCTTCTCTCTAAAGAGAGGAATTTTTTTTTTCAAAGCACGTCATTAATGATAAAGAAAACTTCACAGTGAAAAATGACTCGGCAAACATCGACCGGATTGAACAAATGCAACGAGTTGAATCCCAACGAAGAGGAACGGAGCCGCTGTCCCTAATCTCACCTCCCCTTATCTCTCACCACCTGCTCCCCGCTCCCCTCCCGTCTCTCTCATTAACCCGTTCTGACCTGAGATCAGATTCTATACATGTCTGCTACATCCTGACAGTTTTCCATTCTGACCCGAGATCAGATTCTATACAAATGTCTGCTACATCCTGACAGTTTTCCATTCTGACCCGAGATCAGATTCTATACAAATGTCTTCTACATCCTGACAGTTTTCTGAAAAAGCTATGTTTCTATGTTAGTGGTTCTTCGATTTAAAAAAATAGCAGACCTACAAGCTCGTATAGATCTGCTATTTTTCAATAGCTAAAGCATGACATGATGCCAACACCAAAAGGGGTTCCCGCCCAAAATGGGTTAAACACCTAGTTAGCTACACCCCTCATGTGTCTTATGCAAAAAATGGCTGATGAGATGCACCTGCCTGCCTGCCTCTCTCTCTCTCTCTCTCTCTCTATATATATACACACACACACACACACACACACACACACACACACACACACACACACACACACACACACACACACACACACACACACACACACACTAAGGCTGTCCCCGAACATTCATTGTTCGAATGTTCGCTCGTTATAGGGTTGGCACTCGAATATATATATTTTTAAATTATTATTATTATGATTATTATTTTACTCTGAAATATATCTCGGCGAGAATGCGATATGCATAATGAGAGTACTATGTTCATGTTGTGTTTACAATAATTTCAAAGTCCTGCATGATGGCAGAAGAGACTAACACAGTGACGCATGCACGCACGCACGCACACGCGCACACACACTATGCCCACTTCACTTCAAGAGTATACACGCTTCTGAGAGTACACAGGTGGAACAAATTAATGAACGAGTGACAGCTAACGAGCAAGCTACACTGCAGCCAGCACGCTCACAGAGACATTGGGAAGCATCTTTGATCATACAAAATATGGACAGTATTGTACAGTTACTCACAATTACCATGTTTTGGGTAATTGGGCTGCTTGAGAAGTCATGGCTCATTTTGCAACCTGGTGCAGATCAGAAAAAATTACCATAAAGTCACGTATGTTCTGAGGGGCGTGGCTACCGTTACAGTCTATGATCGGGATTCCCCACCCACTCGAGTCAAAATAAAAACCAACTAAGAAGAAGGGGGGAAGTCCCGCCTCGTTGTCTGGGCCAGCCAATGGGCCAGCTGGGCTTAAACGGATCTAGAAAGATGGCGACTTACAATTCAAGGACTGACAGGCTTCATTTTACGTTCATTTTAGACCCGTATTTTTTAGTCCATATTTTTTACAGTGTATGGTTGGGAGAGACGAGAGAGGGGGAGACGCGTTGCGCTCTGATCATGTTCAAGACGGATATCTCGTGTTTTTTTTCATTATAGCGAAGTAAAGACGGTTGTATCCACCCTCAAAATGCGGTCGGTAGCAACGCTCACCAACCGCTGATGAACTTAACCCTTATTTCACTGATAGTCTATGCAACGTCGCCCCGGAGGATCTATTCATGATTTGCAGCCTGCATGGTTAAAAGCACTCAGAGAAATTAATTAATTAGAACCAATTAGAACCAAATGATTCGGATGTTCGCTCTAAGATACCTGCCAAAGTTCCAGTCCTAAAAACACACACACACACACACACACACACACACACACACACACACACACACACACACACACACACACACACACACACACACACACACACACACACACACACACACACACACACACACACACACACACACACACACACACACACACATAACAAATTGGTGTTGGCATTGGCGGTCTCAGAATTTGTGCACCCACGAATGTGCCAGATGTCCTGACTGAATGGGTTTGGAACGCTTGTCCCAAACAGGAGAGACTGACAGAGAGAGATGTCCTGACTTAATGGGTTTGGAATGCTTGTCCCAAACAGGAGAGACTGACAGGGAGATGTCCTGACTGAATGAGTTTGGAACGCTTGTCCCAAACAGGAGAGACTGACAGAGAGATGTCCTGACTGAATGAGATTGGAACGCTTGTCCCAAACACGAGA
>NC_139714.1:14750434-14775434 GCF_964188405.1 Protomyctophum parallelum
GCATTGTATCATCAATATACAGTTAATTCTGCGGTTCAGAAAAGGCTTCCAGAGCATTGTATCATCAATATACAGTTAATTCTGCGGTTCAGAAAAGGCTTCCAGAGCATTGTATTATCAATATACAGTTAATTTTGCGGTTCAGAAAAGGCTTCCAGAGCATTGTATCATCAATATACAGTTAATTTTGCGGTTCAGAAAAGGCTTCCAGAGCATTGCGAGTAGAGCTGGTTTGGCTCTTCGTGACGTAACGGTGATGTTGCAGTGTTGATTCATTTGGCCTTTTAGAGGCGAGTCGGAGCCAGACAGCTGTCAGTACCCGCACAGCGGACGAGAGAGGTGCAAAGAGAAGTGAATTGTTAAGTGAATGAATTAAGTGAATGGTTGAACACAGCTTACATATTACACTTCTTAAGGTATAACTTAACTCTTTTTCACCAGGATGATGGTGATGGAGAAGACAGGGTCCCGCTCCGCTCCAGAGGAAAACAGCCCAGTCACAAAGAAGAACATTCCTCGGCAAAGAAAGAAGCAGCACCGCAGCGCGCACCCCGACGCGCACCAGCTGTTTGTCGGAAACATCCCTCACGACGTGGAAGAGGCCAAACTCAAAGAGGTCTTTGAGAAGTACGGGACGGTGCTGAAGCTCAACATCAAGAAATGCCGTAAGCTCCCCAACTTTGGCTTTGTGGCGTTTGACGGCGCGGCGCCCGTGCAGAGCATCCTCAGCGACAGGCCCATAACGCTGCGCGGTGAGGAGCTGCTCAACGTGGAGGAGGTACGGCAAGCTCAGCACTAAAGTTCTCAAACTCTGCCCGAACCCGACCAGGCCCGACCAAGCCCGACCCGACGTTTTAGGGCCGGGCCGGGCCCAAAAAATATGCTAATTAGTCGGGCCGGGCCGAGCCTCGGGCTCTGTGATTTTCCGCAATTTTGTTCTTTTATTTTATTTTTTTAAAGTGTTATTATAATAAAAATAGCAATTCTGTTATTTGTGTAATGTGATTGTGTATACGTGTATGTATTTATTATGAAGAGGGCTGCGCTAGGCGATTCACTTGTGACAGGAGGACTGGAGACGGGGGTCGCATCGCACTGGCATTTCAGACTCGGAGGCCTCGTACACACATGTCAAACCATGTGACTTCCATTGGAAAAGCATTGAGAATGAGGCGGCCATGAAACACAGACAGAACAGATCATGTCAGTCCAGCATGTGTGTACGAGGCCAGAGCAGCATGCAGCCTGCACTGCGCGCAGGCAGTAGAGAACAGTGAACGGTGAGAGACTTGCGTGCCTTGCTACCGCTGGTTTCCCTCTGGTTTGCGCACCAAACGAGCTACTAACCACCAGTTAACTTGCCAAGTTGCCATATGCTTAAATATTTTATAAAATCAATCGGATTATCACAGCTGAAGAAGCGTCAGGTTTTCGTCATGTTGCACTGAGAGTCTCGTTAACCCAGCTGGCTGTGATGAATAAAACCTAATTATTAATCAACGTCACCAAACGATCCAGTGATATATAACTTATAGCTACACGTAAAGCAACTTGACTTCAGAGGAAACTAAGGGAGGGAGCTGCAGCAGCTATTCGTGTTTACTCACCAGTCACCACCACCACTGTATGGAATCCATTAGAATGATTGGAAATGGAAGTTATGGAACATTAATAGCCTATTCTAACGTGAGTTACATACATCCTTTATTTAGAAAAATCCGTTTATCTCCGTTCTCACTTTCACACTGAAACACGGCGCCGCTGCGCTGCCATTTAGTGCTGCTTTTTTTTCTCTCTTTTTTTTCTGTCGGGCTTTTGTCGGGCTTCGGGCTTAACATTATGGCAATTTTTAGGGTAGGGCCGAGCCTCGGGCCGACCCAGTTAGGGTAGGGTCGGGCCGGGCCATAATTTTTGGGCCTGTTGAGAACTATAATTCACATCAGAGCCTCAGTGTGTCACTGTGGAAGACTATTCACATCAGAGCCTCGGTGCGTCACTGTGGAAGACTATTCACATCAGAGCCTCGGTGCGTCGCTGTGGAAGACTATTCACATCAGAGCCTCGGTGGGTCTCTGTGGAAGATTACTCCGGCCTCAGTGCTGTTAGTGTTTAGCGCCCTCTAGGGGCAGGTTGTAACCTCTGTGCCCAGAGTCACATTGTTTCTATGTATATTTTGTTTGCAATGCTCCATTTTTATGTACTTATTATTATTTTCTACCAATCCGCTAATGAGATTAGGTTATTTACCCACGGCTGGACTACATGCTACAAGAAGCCGCAGTGAGATCCATGTGTTGCTATGGCAACAAGCAGTGATTGAGAGAGCCCGCCCACAGCTCACCTGGCTGATTGAGTGATGGGCAATCACCAATGCCTCAATGTCTGGGCCACCTGGAGAGTTTGACTCTGTCAGTCCAGTGTGGAGGAGAGCAGAGAGTGAGACAGACAGGCTACTGGAGAAGAAAGTAGCCTTGCCGAGCCATGAGGCCCATAGGGCAGGAGTCTATAGCCCCGTTCAGACCAAAAAAAGCTGGAAATAAAAGCAAAGCAAAACTCATTTCGACGCAGCTTTTTTTGGATAAAGTGGGCGTGTACAAGGTACCTGTCACTCAAGCTGCCTGGACTGGCTTTGAGAAGAAAACAGACAGTTTGATCAGATGGCGCATTTGAAAGTCTAAAATGTAACCTATGTATGGATGAATAAATAATATAATCTTGGTAAACTTGTTTGTAAATAACCGAACGAGACTACGGACCGGATCTCAATCCTCCCTCTTTTACCCCTTCTTCAGTGCTCATGTCTCCCCCCCACTCCGCTCTTCTCTCCCCCAGGCCACGAGCGAAACCCTCCGGGCATTTTCTTATATAGCGGCTCTGTATGTAATGTTGATTTAGCAAGAGCATACCGTAGAAATACAATTGTATATATACAGCACGTCGTAAAAGCAATTAAAACAGCTTATGTTTACGTGTGATTTCCGGACATTCAGTCCCAAGTCTCAAGTCCGGGGAAGGGAGCCCCCGCGGCGCTGTCTGTCTGTCACTGACCCTCCTCGGCTGGCTATATGTGGCAGTAGGAGACCGCTCATCCACACTGCACATTATCATTCACAGTCCTCAGTTCAGGACAGGTCGGATCAGGGATGTCCACATGCATATCATACAACTGATATAAAGGCTATTAATTATTGATCTCTCTCGCGCACACACACACACGTGTCTCCGTGTCGGGCGGCTCCTCCACGGTGCTCAATAACACACACACACACACACACACACACACACACACACACACACACACACACACAGGGATTGTGTTCTATCTATCTATAAATATAGGCTATCTACTGTCTTTCAACTTTTGCTATGAGGTTCATCGATAGGCCTACATGAACGCAATAAACCAATTGAAATGATTCCCTCAAATAAATCTTATCTATATGCGATTGGTTTATCGATTCAGAACGGGTGTGAATGCAGGATCACTTCTCCCCAGAAACCGTGCCAATCCACTGGGAACACGGAACACAACCTGTTTTCACCGCTTCGACAACTTGTTTCTCATATAAACTTTCATTTATATCGATAAATATGCTATGGTCTTGCCAAATATCCATTAATATTTCATATACAGCCCATATTTAAAAAGTTGGAGAATCGAGCTGGACAGCTTTCGCAGAGCCTTTTCCTTTTGTGAAATGAGCTCAACTCCGCCTCCTCAAACCACGCTGTGCTATGATTGGCTAGAAGCAGCTTCTAGAAGCTGAAGCCAGAATCCAGCTTTTAAAAGCTGCTTCAAAGTTAAGTTTTGAGGAGAAAAAAAGAAACGCAAAAAAAAAAAAGCTGTTCATTCCAAGCTTCAAAACGCAAAAGCTGCTCTGCATAGAGATAACATGGGGCCACGAAGCTAAAGCAGAAGCTAGCTTCTTTGGTCTGAAAAGGGGCTTATCTCCTGTTTCTGTAGCCATGAGGCCCATAGGGGCAGGAGCCTATCTCCTGTTTCTGTAGCCATGAGGCCCATAGGGCAGGAGTCTATCTCCTGTTTCTGTAGCCATGAGGCCCATAGGGGGCAGGAGCCTATCTCCTGTTTCTGTAGCCATGAGGCCCATAGGGGCACAAGCCTATCTCCTGTTTCTGTAGCCATGGGGCCCATAGGGGCAGGAGCCTATCTCCTGTTTCTGTAGCCATGAGGCCCATAGGGGCAGGGGCCTATCTCCTGTTTCTGTAGCCATGAGGCCCATATCTCCTGTTTCTGTAGCCATGGGGCCCATAGGGGGCAGGAGCCTATCTCCTGTTTCTGTAGCCATGAGGCCCATAGGGGCAGGGGCCTATCTCCTGTTTCTGTAGCCATGAGGCCCATAGGGGCAGGGGCCTATCTCCTGTTTCTGTAGCCATGGGGCCCATAGGGCAGGAGCCTATCTCCTGTTTCTGTAGCCATGAGGCCCATAGGGGGCAGGAGCCTATCTCATGTTTCTGTAGCCATGAGGCCCATAGGGGCAGGGGTCTATCTCCTGTTTCTGTAGCCATGGGGCCCATAGGGGCAGGAGCCTATCTCCTGTTTCTGTAGCCATGAGGCCCATAGGGGCAGGAGCCTATCTCCTGTTTCTGTAGCCATGAGGCCCATAGGGGCAGGAGCCTATCTCCTGTTTCTGTAGCCATGAGGCCCATAGGGGCAGGAGCCTATCTCCTGTTTATGTAGCGTGAGGCAGCTTGATGTACAAGTACACCCCCTGGACATGACGCTAGTATGTCGCAGGGATTTACCCCCCAATCCAACCAGTGATGCTGAGTGTCAAGCAGGGAGGCACTGGGTCCCACTTTTAGAGTATTTGGTATGACCCGGCCGGGGATCGAACGCCGACCTCCCAGTCTCAGGGCGGACACTCTAACCACAAGGCCACTGAGCTGGTCTATCTGGAGAAGCAAGAGGAATATTTCCCAAGTCTTGCCATGTTGCCTATTCCCTTTTTGGAGTACTTTTCCTGTATATTGGATATCTACCATTGGATATTGGTAAGAGGAGAATTACCACCACACGCAGCATTGACTGGTTTCCATTTGGATTTCTTTTGGGACATTTGAGTTTAGTTTCGGACAGCGCCAGGACACTTGGGATTTCCGGTAAACCTTTTTGAGGCCGTTTTATTTCATTTTGATTGGAAGACAAGAGGTTTCCCCCCCGACAGCAACGATATGCACATTACAGACATAATGAACCTCATAAACAGGCATTATAAAAACCCTATAAAGGAACGTCTGGCAAGAAGAGAGAAAGCAGCTCGGCTGCACAGGAGGTACTGTAGGTGTTGTTTTGCGCCCTGAAACAAAACAAGATGAGCGAAACAACTGTGCAAAAGCAATCTGTGATCGCCAGGCCCCGTACGTGACATCTGGGGCGCTACACGTATACCGTCTGGAGTTACTTAAGGGGTGAGGCTGCAGATCCTGTCTAAGGTTATGAGAAAATAGGGATTTTGTGCGCGGTGTGTGTGTGTGTGCGCGCGTGCAAGCGCATGCGTGCGAGCATGTGTGTGTGTGTGCGTGCGTGCGTGCGTGCATTGTGTGATATCGTCGCTGACATTTCAGAGGGATGTACCCAGGTCCCAGAGGAATCATTTCAGATCTTTTTTTTATTTTTATTTTTTTTATGAGCGAGCTTTGGCGATAACAAAAGACCGCATGGACCGTTTGACACTGCAGCGAAATGCTCCGTGATCATCAGGTTGAAAATTAACACTATAAACACCCCCAAATGACCCCTGAATGTATATACCTTCAAAAGTACAAAAGGTTGAGTAAAATAATAATTTAATAATAATAATAATAATAAAACTTTATTTGTATAGCACCTTTCATGACATGCAGCTCAAAGTGCTTTTAGTGAATTCTTGGCACAGCATTTTGTAAGTGAAATTTCTCCTCTGCATGTAGCCATCCTAGCTCTTTCTGAGCAGTGCACTGCGTGTGTGCGTGTGCGTGCGTGCGTGCGTGCTGTAGATGTAGAAGGATGTGAAATTTTGCTGCATTCCGAGGGCTGCTGTGGACTGTTCTCTTTGTATTGTTGGGAGAGTACCTAATGTTCCCTCAGCGCTGTGTTCCCTCAAAACAAACCCTAACCCCTCAACCTTAAACTGAGGGAACATAGGGCTGAGGCAACACTGGGCAAGACGTGGACAATGGAACCGATTCAACACTGGAATGGAACCGATTCAACACTGGGCAAGACGTGGACAATGGAACCGATTCAACACTGGAATGGAACCGATTCAACACTGGGCAAGACGTGGACAATGGAACCGATTCAACACTGGAATGGAACCGATTCAACACTGGGAAAGACGTGGACAATGGAACCGATTCAACACTGGAATGGAACCGATTCAACACTGGGAAAGACGTGGACAATGGAACCGATTCAACACTGGAATGGAACCGATTCAACACTGGGCAAGATGTGGACAATGGAACCGATTCAACACTGGGCAAGACGTGGACAATGGAACCGATTCCGTTCCCTGCATCTTGGATCTGGTTCCCACGATTCCTATGGTTGTGTTTTTAACCGCATGTAGTGTTTGTGTGTGTGCGTGCGTGAGAGAGAGGGGGGGGAGGGGGGTGATATAAATAGAGAGAGGTTGATAGAAAGAGAGAGAGAGAGAGAGAGAGAGAGAGAGAGAGAGAGAGAGAGAGAGAGAGAGAGAGAGAGAGAGAGAGAGAGAGAGAGAGAGAGAGGTTGATAGAAAGAGAGAGAGGGGCAGAGCTACTGTAGGTAAATTAATTTCTGTTCTTCTCTCTGAGGGCAGATTAAGTGTCAGATTAAGTGTCGGGCGAGCGGCGGGTTCATTTCTCTGTGTTTTTCACATGTCTCTCTCTCTCTCCTCCTGTTCTCTGGATTAATGACGCTAATCAGTGAAATCCAACAAACCTCCCTAGAATAACAACATTAATTATGTTTCACAACCAAAACCAGGTGTATAGCTTAGCTGTGTCTAATTAAATGATATTGTATCTGATGTGTTTTCATGAGCGTATGCATACTGTTTGTGTGTGCGTGTGCGTTTGCGCGCGGTGTGTGTGCATTGTGTGATATCGTCGCCGTCAGGTGGAAACTTCATGTAAGTCCAACATTGTTACATTTGAGGATTCAAATTCAGTGATAGCAAAAACAAAAAAAAATGCAGATCTGCAAACACCCCGCAATGCGACACGGTTTGAGTTTGTAGATCTGCTATGACAAAGTAGGGCTATAGAAATATATATATATAAATAAATATAATAAATCTATATAAATCTATATAAATCTATATAATAAAATAAAACATAAAGCCTGGAGATGAGAGGTTTCTTTCTGCCCCGGCAGCAAGGTTTTATTATAGCTCAGCTGGGCCCTGTCTGTAGCTCTACTGGGCCCTGTCTGTAGCTGGGCCCTGTCTGTAGCTCTGCTGGGCCCTGTCTGTAGCTCTACTGGGCCCTGTCTGTAGCTCTGCTGGGCCCTGTCTGTAGCTCTGCTGGGCCCTGTCTGTAGCTCTGCTGGGCCCTGTCTGTAGCTCTGCTGGGCCCTGTCAGATTCAAGATTCAAGATTCAATCATTTATTTGCCACGTCAACAAGTTGATAGGAATTTGTCATTGTGTAGGCACTCATTGCAGTTACGGGGATAGAGACAACAATCAGAGCTACACAGCTGCAGCCATATTTCTCAGCTTTCTTGCATCAGAAAAAAGGAAGAAGAAGGATAGGGGGGGTGGAGAGGGGGGGGGGGGTAAGAAGACATCACATCACATTTCAAGTAAGATGATAATACTCGGCTGTGCAGGCACGTTTCTGGGTGGGGATGGGCTGGGTGGGGGTGGCGGGGGCTTGGGCCAGGCATAAAAAAGCTCTCTTCCTATGCAAGCCATCGAAGGATGAGCTGCGCGGGGGGAGGAAAAAAAGATACCTAGCTGCAGGGGGGGGGGGGGGGGAGTAGAAGGCGGCTGTATGTAAAGACATGTGTGTCCATAAGAACAGTTCGGTGGAAAGTTCATTTCCCATGTGTTTGTGTAAGTGTGTTCCTGGCATATCTCCCCAAGGTCATGTCACGTTGCCTCATTGTCCTGCGTTATCATGGCGGGTTCAGTGGAGACGAACACGGCCCAGACGAAGACACAACAGGTGTCAGGGAGGGTGGGGGTTGAGGTGGGGGGGGGGGCAGAGGATATTTTTCTTACGCTGTCTCTTCTTGTGGAGATTGTCACAGCCCAATCAGCAGAAATCTTGTCACCATGAATCCAAATAATGCTTCTTCTACGCTGATAGTCGGGGGGAGATCCATCAGGGTATTGAGCAGGCTCTCCAGAACCCAATTTACATGAGAAAAAAATGTTGTCCATCACGTACAGAGACCAGCACACTAATTCCATGATTAGTTCCATGTTTTGATAGTTTCAGGGGTTTCGAAGAGACAGTGTAGAAGAGACGCTCTGAGCAGGGAGTATACAGACAGGGAGGGAGAGACCGCCCTCTTCAAGAGGCAAGCAAGACTGTCTGTAGCTGGGCCCTGTCTGTAGCTCTACTGGGCCCTGTCTGTAGCTCTACTGGGCCCTGTCTGTAGCTCTACTGGGCCCTGTCTGTAGCTGGGCCCTGTCTGTAGCTCTACTGGGCCCTGTCTGTAGCTCTACTGGGCCCTGTCTGTAGCTCTACTGGGCCCTGTCTGTAGCTCTACTGGGCCCTGTCTGTAGCTCTACTGGGCCCTGTCTGTAGCTGGGCCCTGTCTGTAGCTCTACTGGGCCCTGTCTGTAGCTCTACTGGGCCCTGTCTGTAGCTCTACTGGGCCCTGTCTGTAGCTCTACTGGGCCCTGTCTGTAGCTCTACTGGGCCCTGTCTGTTTCTCTACTGGGCCCTGTCTGTAGCTCTACTGGGCCCTGTCTGTAGCTCTGCTAGGCCCTGTATGTAGCTCTACTGGGCCCTGTCTGTAGCTCTGCTGGGCCCTGTCTGTTTCTCTACTGGGCCCTGTCTGTAGCTCTGCTGGGCCCTGTCTGTTTCTCTACTGGGCCCTGTCTGTAGCTCTGCTGGGCCCTGTCTGTTTCTCTACTGGGCCCTGTCTGTAGCTCTACTGGGCCCTGTCTGTATCTCTACTGGGCCCTGTCTGTAGCTCTACTGGGCCCTGTCTGTAAAAATCAATGCGAGATATACTGAGAGGAAAATGCATCTGCGATCTACAGCCATGAGCGTGCACGGTGGTGGTGTGGACGCGTACGGGCCATTTCATCAAATACAGGCTCCTTTGTGTGTCCCCCCCCTTGGTGAGCCGAGTTCTAAAACCGCCGCAAAGCCGATAAGCTCGCTCTGATTGGTCAGCCGGCGTATACCTTCCCAAGGGCTTATTTGGAAGCGGTGATGGATGGAAGAAGCTCCTCCAATGTGTTATACTTAACCCATTCTGACCTGAGATCAGATTCATACGAGGTTTCCACTGGACACACAATGGTCTGATTAACCCATTCTGACCTGAGATCAGATTCTAAAAATGTCAGTCGTTCTTCGATTTTTCTAAAATAGCAGACCTACAAGCTCGTAGCGCGCCACTCGGTGGCGCGCTATGAGCTTGTAGATCTGCTATTTTTCAATAGCTAAAGCACGACATGATGCCAACACCAAAATGGGTTCCCGCCCCAAAATGGGTTAAGTAAAAGTAGCGCTACTACAATGACCCACCTGTCCTGTTGTAGGACGTTATGCAGAAAAGTGTGACTCACGTGTCGAGGTTGGAAGGTGCTATAAGGGAATGTGTTGCCGTAGAAATGTGTGTTGAGCAAGGAAGCTCTGAGAAGGAAGGGAAGTGGTCACGTGACTGGGCTGCGCCATGACACTTTCATGGGAGCCAAACTCACACCGATAGTGCAATGAATGCATGGCAGTGAATGGAGCCGGCTGGACCAGCTCATAACAAACACTATTTATGAATGACTGAGACCTTTTTGTAAAGTAATCACTTCTGGAAAATAACAGAAGACATATCACAGGTTGTTTTCTAATCAATTACTTTTCGATGTGCACAGAGTGCACAGTATATCATTTTATCTGAGGATCTAAACAGCAGCAGGTATCGTTTCTGGCTCCGAAGTACGGCGATATTTGGAAACAGACAGGAAACGGTGGGAAGTCTCGCGATACTTGGTGCGTTGAGAAATGTACTTTGTACTTTATGGTATCTCTATTTTTATAGAGATACCATACCTCTATAAAAATTACACAGTGTACACATCGAATAACAACACAGCAGACATTAATGTGTTACATGTCTTCTGTTATTTTCCAGAAGTGATTACTTTACAAAAGGTCTCAATTGTTCATAAATAATGTTTGTTCATGAGCTGGTCACTGAGCTCTCATTGACTCCAGTGCATTCTGCCAAACTTCCGGGTAGTTTGGCTCCCATGAAAGTGTCCATGAAAGTGACATGGCGCAGCCAGCCAGTCACGTGACCACTTCACTTCCTTCTCAGAGCTTCCTTGGTGTTGAGCAGGAAGGTGCTATGAGGGAATGTGTTGCCGTAGTAATGTGTGACTCACCTGTCGAGGTCGGAAGGTGCTATGAGGGAATGTGTTGCCGTAGAAACGTGTGACTCACCTGTTGAGCAGGAAGGTGTTGTCAGAGCAGGTCAGCGCCTCCAGCAGGATCTTCTTCTCCGACACGGCGTTGGTGGAGTGGAACTTCATCCAGATGAACTCCCAGACGTCCTCGTCCATCAGACTGACCCCAGTGCAGTAGACGATGTCCCTGACGTTAGGAGGGATCCTGAAACAACCAACATAACAACAAACATCAGACTGACCCCGGTGCAGTAGACGATGTCCCTGACGTTAGGAGGGGTCCTGAAACAACCACATAACAACAGTAGACCATGTCCCTGACGTTAGGAGGGATCCTGAAACAACCACATAACAACAGTAGACCATGTCCCTGACGTTAGGAGGGATCCTGAAACAACCACATAACAACAGTAGACCATGTCCCTGACGTTAGACCCTGTGGTTCTTAACGTCGGGTACGCCCAGGGGACGCCCAGGGGCCCTAGAGGTAGCCATGAGGTCCAAACTGACTCTAACTAACTTCATGTCTTCGCTCCTATAGATCTGCTCTTTGGTCTTCCTCTGTCGATGGATGGATGGATGGAAGACCTTGTATTGACCCTTGTGGACCCTCTCCAAAACGAGATATTGCATCTCAAGGGGTAAAGGCTATTCCAAATAAAGAATTTCAATATAAGGGGTACTCATATTTGTTACTATTATATTTGTTATTTGTAAAAGTAACGTACACAATACCTGTGTACGTTATAGGGATGTGTTGTGTAGGACAAATGAAACAAAATGTAATGTGTTAAAGGAGAATTCCATACTAAAAGGCTTTCTTACCTTTCTTCCAGGTGTTATTTTGTGCAAAAGCTCCTTATTGGCTATTTCCCCTACCATAAGCCCTAAATGAATTGCATTGAATTGAATGGGAATTGAATGGGGCTATGGGGTGTTGTGCTAATTCGCTTATTTACATCGCTCAAAATTATAATTTCTTTGTATATATCCTCTCTTCATAATGTAAATAATATCCCAAGCGGCACACTTTACTACTTCTTTCGATGGAAATAAGCGAATTAGCACAACACCCCGTAGCCCCATTCAATTCCCATTCAATGCTGCAATGCAATTCATTTAGGGCTTATGGTAGGGAAAATGGCCAATAAGGAGTTTTTGCACAAAAAAACACCTGGACCTCTTTGGTGGGGACGTAACGACTACAAAGAAAGGTAAGAAAGATAAGAAAGCATTCTAGCATGGAATTCTCCTTTAAATTCAAACTCCTAACATATTTGCAAAAGTTGGTACAACATGTGGAGCTGCCCATCATCACCTGGATCTCCATATATGAAGATCACGACACTGACCTCATCAAAGCCTGGATACCCATAATACATGGTTTGACACATACTGGATCTGCATACATGGAGCCCGCCAGCAACTCTACATCTGACCTGATTATCACCGACACCAGATTAACCCATTTTGACCTGAGATCAGATTCTAAAAATGTCTTCTACATTCTGACAGTTTTCTGAAAAAGCTATATGTTTCTATGTCAGTCGTTCTTCGATTTTCCAAAAATAGCAGACCTACAAGCTCATAGCATTATAACATAATGCCAACAACAAAAATGGTTCCCGCGCAAAATGGGTTAATAGTTTAACTCCTGCTTCTCAACTGTGTCGTATCAAGAACATATTTTATTTAACGTGGAATGTTTTATTTGAGAAAAATCTTCCCTTATGTTACGAGGATCATTTCCTTTCCACACAATAATTTTAGATGGAGGTCCGCTGACAATACAAAAAATAAGTTATAGTTTTACCACTGCCCAGTGGAACAAAATAAAACATGGATCTGAGCTGTATTAGAGTGGAATGCATGAGTATAGGGCGTCGCAGTCCCGCCCCCTTTCAAAACGACGAGTGGCCCAGGAAATGATTCATTTTCTCCATAGACTTTTCAAAAAGTATTTATTTAAAGACGGTTACGCCGCGGACAAAGCCAACTCGGATCGTGACAAATCATGACAACAATTACAATGTTTTGGGCCGATCAAATAATTAGTAAGAAGAAAAACTAAACAAATAGTGTTGTATCCTGGGCCTTTATTTTCTTCTTTCAAATTATTTGATCGGCACAAAATATTGTGTTTGTTGTCATGATTTGTAGCGATCCGAGTTGGCTTTGTCCGCGGCGTAACCGTCTTTATATAAATACTTTTTGAAAAGCCTATGGAGAAAATGAACGGAGAATCATTTCCTGGGCCACTCGTCGTTGTAAAAGGGGGCGGGACTGCGACGCTCTATACAGTCGAGGTCGGCAGCGAGCAGATACGTAGGTGGAGTTCTAGTGTGTTCCACAACCACAAGAAGAGGCGGACACATTTTAATTTGTTATTCATTCATGCTGCTCTGCTTGTACGTCTGGTTAACAATATGTGACCAGATTTGACTGAGAGACTGCCATCGCGCACATTCCAACTTTTTTTTTTTTTTCAAAATGACTCTTCACATACTAGAGCATGTCTGAAATAAGTGTCAAAACTGAAATTGACATGTAAATATGAAAAGAATGCTTAAATATGTAGCTATTGTAATGTTAGAGACCACAGAAGTGAACCTTTCAAGCCTGTTTTCTAAACTTGCTGTTTTCTGCAAGACATCACTCTATAAGCCATATCTCCAAAACTGGTGGGTCAAACTGAACAACCAATATGTCAATTTGAAGCTATGATTCCCTGCTTTGATATGAAATGAAAAAACAAAAATTCAAAAAAATCCAATGGCAGTCTCCCAGTCAAATTTGGTCACATATGTTGGTTATTTTGTTAAGTCTTCCGTCACTGATATTTTTCTCTGATTATGTTTGAGTCGGTGCACAGAAGCATGTGGTCTCCACTGGACCAAAGCAGGCAGAACCAATACTTTGCCAAATAAAGCGATTTATGCCTCTTCATAAGACAGTGTCTCACACACACACAGGCGCGGTTGGAATGTTCCACGGGCCCTAATGCAAGATTGACAAGTCACAAATGACATCCGAACTTTGGATGGCTGACGATGATCACCAAGGACAGCGCTCGTAGATATCCGACTTATGGAGGTTTGAAAATCCAGCTTTGAACCGAGGTAAACGAGAGAGGAGTTGTAATAGCCGGTGGTGACGGAGGCGTTGCATAGCAACCGGATCAATGTTAAAAGCTGCTGTGGGGCTCAACCACATAGCTCCCATAGCTGGGGGGTATAGGATAACATTCGTACCTCACAGAGAAATAATTAAGATTGGAGCGTTCAAAGAGGTCCATCTACAGCTGCTGGACAACGGGGACGCACGGAGGACAGATGAGGAAGTGGTCTGCAACGTGCCACCTTGTGAGGGAGGGGCGTGGATGGCTGCCAAGGGGCCAGCGAGGCAATCCAATGTTGAAGCGCAGGGCCCTAGTGGTAAGAGGAAGGAGTGCAGGCGGACCCGTGGATTCATGACGAGGAAACCCCGTGCAGCAGCTGGGCTTTAACATTGAGTGCTCGGTTGCACTTCGGCATTTGGAGGTCCAATGCGGAAATGCGCCCAAAAAGGCGGAAATAGACGGTCCTTCGGGCGGCTTCAAAACGCCACTGAGCAACTTCCACCGACATGCATATAGCGGAGGGGGCGGAGCTTCGCGCCAGTTCAGTCTCTATCCTTTTAATACTCTATGATGGTTGCCCACACCCATACAATGCCCACACGCAGCCCTCCGGTGAGCTGGGCACAGTGGCAGGAGCTCCAGCAGAGAAAACAGATGGCCCACCTTTACACACATCAGCGTACAAGCCACATGCATGCACGCACGCACTAGGCACGCGCACGCACACGCACGCTCACTCCAGCAGGAGACTAATGGCTCATTTTCACAGCTGCGTGATGTGCACATCCTTAATGTCTACTGGGTTTTTGTGGGCTCATATTTTAGAGCAGTTTTGGCTGCAATTAGACGGCAGCTTTCTGGATTTATTCTTCTTTGTTTATTCGGGGTTACACGATTTAGGTGCCGCCATTTTGTTTTGTTCAGTCACCACCGGCGATGCATACCGTCAATACAATGTCATTGAGTTCTCTGATGATATATACTTCTCATCCTGTGAGAATATATACTCTAGACTAGTGTAAGCTATGCTATTATCACTGTTAATGTCACAACAATTTGACTTTTCAGGAAAAGGAAAAAAATAATAAAATAATCTGTGGTCCAATGTATCCAATGTAGTTATTATTTAGTGGCAAGCTCTTGTTAATATATTTCATTTGTTAAATATTTATTAAACACACGGACACACACTTTCACTGTTGAGTAATAAAAATAAATAAATGAAAATAGCAATTCCACCAACTGATGCAACTGATGCGAGATGACATTAATGTATGCAGGGGGAAAAACACATACAAAGTAGAAATATGCAGTGCTTTAGAGCAGGGCTGGGCAACGTTGACAATATATTTCCACACTCACTCCAGAGGGGCCACAGTGCATATTACTGTCGTAGCAAAAAGTAGCCGATCTACAAGCTCAAATCGCGTTGCAGCGCGACGCGTTTTGAGCTTATAGATCGGCTACTTTTTCTATATTTGAATTGAAAACCTGAATAATTATTTTGCTATTTTTAAAATTGGAATCCTGAAAAGTAACCTTTTTCATGAATTTCAAACGCATTTAGTTTATAGTTACGTTGACTTTATGAACTGTTAACATAACTACATTGGACACAAAAAGACAATACAATTTTAACACTAGTCATTAAGTACTAGTCATTTATTCATGGAATTATAGCAGCTGATATCAATAATATATCAGTATTCTGATTTTAACATGGAGGGCCACATTAAGTGAAGGTGGGGGCCGCATGTGGCCCCCGGGCCGCCAGTTGCCCATCCCTGCTTTAGAGTAACTAAGTGCATGTATGTACTGTATTTAACCAATGTTTAGGCCCTGACGTCGAAATAAAAAAAAAATGTCTTCGAAAAAAGTTTTCTGAAAAACCTTCTGTATCAGTGGTTCTCAATATTTCATGTCAAGGACCCCCAAAAAATTATATGTAATTGGCCGCCGACCCCCATCTGAAAATATGTTGTTCCAGGGACCCCCCCCCCCAAAAGCAAAGATTTGAGTTAAAAACGTTCACTCTGTAATCAAATATATTCAAAGATCTGAGGCACATTTTCACGATTTTTCAAAAATAGCAGACCTACAAGCTCATAGCGCGGTACTCGGTGCCGCGCTATGAGCTTGTAGATCTACTATTTTTAAATTGCTAAAGTATAACATAATGCTTTAAAACACCAAAAGGGGTTCCCGACCAAAATAGGTTAATAAAAGTTTGAGTTTCTTTTTCTTTTTTTTCCCTTCAGTATTTACAGTTTTCAATACTTCTACCCCACTACATCTCAGAGGAAATTATTGTACTTTTACATTATGTGAAAAAAACTTTAGTTACTAGTTTAAGTTACTATACATGTAGATTAGATTTAGAGTATTATTACAAAACATACATTAACCACTCCAGCCCTAGTATAGACCATAGCAGTGGGCGTGGATTTCTAGGACCCACTGAAAAATCTGCCAATTTTATTTTTTTCCCCCATAGAGATTTACAAAAATATTTGTATGAATTATTTTAACCCATTTAGGCCTGAAACGTCTATATATAGACGGTTTATATATATATATATATATATATAGACATTTAAACAAGCGCTAATCAACGTCTAATCTAAGGATAGACGTCTAAAAAAAACCTTTCATTTTTAGCCGTTTTTTAGACGTGCGTCTAATAGCCGTCTATTGCTCAAGTGGGATGTTCTTATAATCTAAACACTGTGACACGTTTTAAAAAGTGTCACAAATAAGTATTTAGAAGCTAAAAAAATGGCAACAAAAAAATACGGGGAAGCAGCTTCTTGCTTCTAGGGGCCGACGGCATGGAACAAGCTCCCACTGTACCTTCGTCAGGCAGCCTCTGTAGACATTTTAAAAGCTCAGCTCAAGACCCACTTCTACAACACTGCTTTTAATTGATCTTTTATTTTTTGTTATTCATGTCCTCACTGTATTGCATTACTGCTTGTTTTTTAATGTCGTTGCCTTGCTTTTCTTTTATTCTCCATTGTTCTGTAAAGCACTTTGAGCTGCATTTCATGTCATGAAAGGTGCTATACAAATAGTTTTATTATTATTATTATTATTATTAAACGCTTGGATTTAGTCTGAAGGAGATACAAGGTATATCTGTCAGACAGCGACGATAGGAGGTTTCCACAGCACTATACAGGCGCCCGTTGGGAACCCCTCAGGTTATGCACGACTTCAAACTTGCGTTGGCGTGGACCCTATGGGGGGTGCCGTGCCCCAGTGTGTGTGTGTGCGTGTGTTCGTGTGTGTGTGTGTGTGTGTGTGTGTGCGTGCGTACGTACCTGTTTTTGTTGCTGGAGATCCAGTCAGAGATCTGAGCCACAGCCTGGCGATGGCAATGTTTGTTTCCAAAGCTACACGCCAACATTATAACCTCTCTCTGTAGCTCACTGACGCACACACACACACACACACACACACACACACACACACACACACACACACACACACACACACACACACACACACACGCACACACACACACACACACACACACACACACACACAGTCAAACGGAAAAATAGACAGAATTAACTATTCAATAACAATAGCTTAAAAAAAAACACATGACACAATTACATTAGTAATGAATAGGGTGATTTTGAAATGAAACCAATTTAAAATGATTTAAAATCAAACTATGGCCTGATTCCAATGATCTACAAAGCATTGTGACTTCAAATGACTTTTCTGTTCCTATAATTATGCTCTCTCTAAGTCAACAGTACATAACTATGATCCACTGATGCATCTCAAGCTGTAATGAATTAACCCATTCTGACCTGAGATCAGATTCTAAAAACGTCTTCTACATCCTGACAGTTTTCTCAAAAAGCTATGTTTCTATGTCAGTCGTTCTTCGATTTTTCTAAAAAAATAGCGGACCTACAAGCTCGTAGCGCGCCACTCGGTGGCGCGCTATGAGCTTGTAGATCTGCTAAAGCATATAACATAATGCTAACACCAAAAGGGGTTCCTGCCCAAAATGGGTTAAGTCAATAATCAGATATCAGATCTGTATACGTACTCCATCTGGTAGGACGCTTGCATGATGTTTGCTTCGTTGCTCGGTGCATTGCTAGGCGCGTTGCTGGGCCAACCCATCTTGTGGTACTGACTGGCGACCTGCTTCAACACAAAGTCCTGTAAACACGCACATGCCCGCACAAACACACACACACACACACACACACACACACACACACACACACACACACACACACACACACACACACACACACACACACACACAAGTTTACAAGTTAAAAATGTAGCCGATCTACAAGCTCAACGGACAGAGATAAAGTGTTTTGGTCACAGACAGACAGACAGACAGACAAAGGAAAGGTACTATGTTTACCCAGGGTAACTGGACTAAGGAAAGGAAAGGTACTATGTTTACCCAGGGTAACTGGACTAAGGAAAGGAAAGGTACTATGTTTACCCAGGGTAACTGGACTAAGGAAAGGAAAGGTACTATGTTTACCCAGGGTAACTGGACTAAGGAAAGGAAAAGTACTATGTTTACCCTGCAGGGTGACTGGACTAAAGGTACTATGTTTACCCAGGGTAACTGGACTAAGGAAAGGAAAGGTACTATGTTTACCCAGGGTAACTGGACTAAGGAAAGGAAAGGTACTATGTTTACCCAGGGTAACTGGACTAAGGAAAGGAAAGGTACTATGTTTACCCAGGGTAACTGGACTAAGGAAAGGAAAGGTACCATGTTTACCCTGCAGGGTAACTGGACTATTGAAAGGAAAGGTACTATGTTTACCCAGGGTAACTGGACTAAGGAAAGGAAAGGTACTATGTTTACCCAGGGTAACTGGACTAAGGAAAGGAAAGGTACCATGTTTACCCTGCAGGGTAACTGGACTATTGAAAGGAAAGGTACTATGTTTACCCAGGGTAACTGGACTAAGGAAAGGAAAGGTACTATGTTTACCCAGGGTAACTGGACTAAGCTCAATAACTTGTTTACAGCCATGCTCATAGAACATTTCATGGTAGGGGTTCAATGCCTTGCTCAAGGGCACTTCAGCGGTGGTCAATTTTAATGTGCCGGTCCGGGGATACGAACTAGCGACCTTCCGATATCAAGACCGCTCCGCAAACCGTTCGGCCACCGCTGCCCCTGACAGACAGACAGACAGACAGACAGACAGACAGACAGGTCTTACACTGAACAGGTTGTAGTCCTGCGTGCGGTCCAGCAGTTTGTCCAGGTGGTACAGAGAGCGGCTGGCAGCGTGCCAGGGCAGGAAGCTGGGCTCCTGGGGCAGGTAGCAGATCATCTGCAGTGGGATGGACTGGGGCAGGTACCCCGCCCTGATGGAGAGGGAGAGAGACAGAGAGAGAGAAAGGGAGGGGGAGAGAGACAGAGACAGAGACAGAGACAGAGAGACAGAGATATCTTTTGTTAACCCATTCTTTCTGACCTGAGATCAGATTCAAAAAATGTCTTCTACATCCTGACAGTTTTCTGAAAAAGTTATGTTTCTATGTCAGTCGTTCTTCGATTAGCTATTGAAAAATAGCAGACCTACAAGCTCGTAGCGTGCCACTCGGGGCCGCGCTATGAGCTTGTAGATCTGCTATTTTTCAATAGCTAAAGCATAGCATAATGCCACACCAATGCACAGTTACTTCAGCACCATAGACAGCAGCTATAGGGGCAGTTACTTCAGCACCATGGACAGAAGCTATAGGGACAGTTACTTCAGCACCATGGACAGCAGCTATAGGGACAGTTACTTCAGCACCATGGACATCAGCTATAGGGACAGTTACTTCAGCACCATGGACAGCAGCTATAGGGACAGTTACTTCAGCACCATGGACAGCAGCTATAGGGACAGTTACTTCAGCACCATGGACATCAGCTATAGGGACAATTTCTCCAGCACCATGGACAGCAGCTATAATATAATATATTGGCTCCTGGGTCGAGGTGCTGATATGCAACTTATTTAATAATTTGAGTCATTATAATACTGATGCTAGATAAAACCAGGCCTGTTTCCATTCAATGCCAGCTTGGAAAATGAACAATGGCGGACATTGTAAACAAAGTGGAAAATGCTAATTTGGAACTGACCTCTGAAGAGAGGGAGGAATTATACAAAGTAGGGTGACATTGATGACATCAAAGTAGTTAGTAGTAGTATTAGTAGATGACATAAAAAATAGGACCAAATCAGTTGAGCTGTTCTTGATAGCAATTTCCATGAAAGCCCCTATATGAGTGTGTGTGTGTGTGTGTGTGTGTGTGTGTGTGTGTGTGTGTGTGTGTGTGTGTGTGTGTGTGTGTGTGTGTGTGTGTGTGTGTGTGTGTGTGTGTGCGCGCGCGCGTGCCTGCATGTGCTTTCCATACGCTCTTTGGCTGACCCTCCCTTGATTCGGATGATGGAGTTTGAATTGTTTTCCATGCTAAATGGTGCTTCTTGCTGGTGTGTTGCTCTGAGAGATGCTAAACGGTGCTTCTTGCTGGTGTGTTGCTCTGAGTCGATTTTGCCATTTATAAAGTTTACCTCAGCATCTAGGTAAGCATTATCAAGTGCCTTTTTAGCCATTATTAGTTGGACTTTCTTGGCTTGTGATGGTGGTTTGTGGTAGGCGTGAGAGACTGACCTAAGATGTGTTCTTGTGATGGTGGTTTGTGGTAGGCGTGAGAGACTGACCTAAGATGTGTTCTTGTGATGGTGGTTTGTGGTAGGCGCGAGAGACTGACCTAAGATGTGTTCTTGTGATGGTGGTTTGTGGTAGGCGTGAGAGACTGACCTAAGATGTGTTCTTGTGATGGTGGTTTGTGGTAGGCGTGAGAGACTGACCTAAGATGTGTTCTTGTGATGGTGGTTTGTGGTAGGCGTGAGAGACTGACCTAAGATGTGTTCTTGTGATGGTGGTTTGTGGTAGGCGTGAGAGACTGACCTAAGATGTGTTCTTGTGATGGTGGTTTGTGGTAGGCGTGAGAGACTGACCTAAGATGTGTTCTTGTGATGGTGGTTTGTGGTAGGCGTGAGAGACTGACCTAATATGTGTTCTTGTGATGGTGGTTTGTGGTAGGCGTGAGAGACTGACCTAAGATGTGTTCTTGTGATGGTGGTTTGTGGTAGGCGTGAGAGACTGACCTAAGATGTGTTCTTGTGATGGTGGTTTGTGGTAGGCGTGAGAGACTGACCTAAGATGTGTTCTTGTGATGGTGGTTTGTGGTAGGCGTGAGAGACTGACCTAAGATGTGTTCTTGTGATGGTGGTTTGTGGTAGGCGTGAGAGACTGACCTAAGATGTGTTCTTGTGATGGTGGTTTGTGGTAGGCGTGAGAGACTGACCTAAGATGTGTTCTTGTGATGGTGGTTTGTGGTAGGCGTGAGAGACTGACCTAAGATGTGTTCTTGTGATGGTGGTTTGTGGTAGGCGTGAGAGACTGACCTAAGATGTGTTCTTGTGATGGTGGTTTGTGGTAGGCGTGAGAGACTGACCTAAGATGTGTTCTTGCCTCGGATTCTAAGGCTGAGGCACTAGATTTACTTTTGCCTCTACCCTTCTTTTTGGGGAGCATCGCTAAGGCTACCTCCTCATAGGGTTAGGGTTAGGGTTACACATCTTCTACATTATCTGCGTCAATATCGAAGATGACTCAGATGAGAGTGACTGAAATGTGTTGTATACTTCAAGAGTGAAACTAAGACTGAGTTTAACAGACACTTTCAAAGAAATTAAAGAAACAGCTGGATGGCACTACACGCCTTCTAATGAGAGCGCAAAATCTCTCTTGGAAGAGCTACCCTAATATACAGCAACCTTCCCTGTGTTTCTTCACTAGTCCCATCCAGAAGAACAGTTTTCCGGCCACTGCTACAGAGCTGACAATGAGGGTTATATCTGCCCTTCTTCTCTGGAGTCCTGCCTCAAAGCAGACCACAGGTAGAAAACAATGAGGTTATATCTTCCCTTCTTCTCTGGAGTCCTGCCTCAAAGCAGACCACAGGTAGAAAACAATGAGGTTATATCTTCCCTTCTTCTCTGGAGTCCTGCCTCAAAGCAGACCACAGGTAGAAAACTGTCGTTCCATGATGTCATCGCTATAGGGACACATGATGTCATCGCTAGGGACACATGATGTCATCGCTAGGGACACATGATGTCATCGCTATAGGGACACATGATGTCATCGCTAGGGACACATGATGTCATCGCTATAGGGACACATGATGTCATCGCTATAGGAACAAATGATGTCATCGCTATAGGGACACATGTCATCGCTAGGGACACATGATGTCATCACTATAGGGACACATGATGTCATCGCTATAGGGACACATGATGTCATCGCTATAGGGACACATGATGTCATCGCTAGGGACACATGATGTCATCGCTATAGGGACACATGATGTCATCGCTATAGGGACACATGATGTCATCGCTATAGGGGACACATGATGTCAACGCTAGGGACACATGATGTCATCGCTATAGGGACACATGATGTCATCGCTATAGGGACACATGATGTCATCGCTATAGGGACACATGATGTCATCGCTAGGGACACATGATGTCATCGCTATAGGGACACATGATGTCATCGCTATAGGGACACATGATGTCATCGCTATAGGGACACATGATGTCATCGCTAGGGACACATGATGTCATCGCTATAGGGACACATGATGTCATCGCTAGGGACACATGATGTCATCGCTATAGGGACACATGATATCATCGCTATAGGGACACATGTCATCGCTATAGGGACACATGATGTCATCGCTATAGGGACACATGATGTCATCGCTATAGGGACACATGATGTCATCGCTATAGGGACACAGGCATCAGTAAGCAGTTAACTGGGGATGGAAATGAAGGACTGGGAAGTCTGCCGTGGCGTTGTGAACCGCGGTCAACAGATGATGCTGTGCGGTGCGTGTGCGGTGCGTGTGCGGTGCGTGTGCGGTGCGTGTGCGGTGCGTGTGCGGGTCATGTTCTAGATAATGTGCTGCATAATAAACTATAATATCCCGAATAATAAAAAAAGTATTGTGCATAATGATCGTCCTGCATGATAAACATTGTGTTCTAATGAAGGCAATGTACTGTAACCTGTCAGGACTGTTTAGCTCCGAACACTGCTGTGTGTTTGCGTGCGTGCGTGTGTATGTGTGTGTGTGTGTGTGTGTGTGTGTGTCCTTGAGGGGGTTCCAGATTCCCAGCTAAATTTGTAAATATATCAACACAATATTATTGTTTCACCACTTTAACCCTATGTTATGATTCAGCTGTTCATATACAGGGCAGATCTTCTGCTATATTTGGGTGGGGGGAGGGGGAGGGAGGTTGGCACAAAATCTAAATAAAATACATCATTATTATTTTTGTCTCCACCAGGCCGAAGGCATGGGGAGAGAGTATGTTTTGCCGTCCGTCCGTCCGTCCGTGTGTCCGTGTGTGTGTGTGTGTGTGTGTGTGTGTGTGTGTGTGTCTGTTACCAGCTAATCTCTGGCACCGTTAACCCGGTTGATGACAAACTTTGCACACACACTCCCTGGATGCCAACGACGAACCTGTTATAGCGCCACCAGCAGGCCCACTTTTGAAAAACACATTTTTTTATATTACTCCTCCAGATTCTGTCCCAAATCGTTACACACTATCTCTACAGTCATGTGTTCAAGACGGATCTGTCCGATATTTCAGATTCCATCCTAATTGGCTAACATTGGCTTTCAAAGTTTGCAGGATTGGCCCGTTTTGAACAAAAAGCCTCAAATCATGAACGCAGCGTTCCTTTTACGTGAAATCTTTCACAGACTTTCCTACTGGGCTGAGGAATATATCCCACCCTTTTCACATTTGCCTGTTATTATAGCGCCACCAACAGGTGGATTTTTGCAAAACACCTTTTTGGAACAAAATGCCTCAAATCCAATCATCCAATTGCCATCCAAGGCGTAGGAAGAAATGTCACATTGGCCTATTATAGCGCCACCAGGAGGCCACAACCTGACCTGGCCTGGTGGAGACCTGTCCTGTTATAGCGCCACCAGGAGGCCACAACCTGACCTGCCCTGGTAGAGACCTGTCCTATTATAGCGCCACCAGGAGGCCACAACCTGACCTGGTGGAGACCTGTCCTATTATAGCGCCACCAGGAGGCCACAACCTGACCTGCCCTGGTGGAGACCTGTCCTATTATAGCGCCAAGCGGAGGCCACAACCTGACCTGCCCTGGTGGAGACCTGTCCTATTATAGCGCCACCAGGAGGACACAACATGACCTGGTGGAGACCTGTCCTATTATAGCGCCACCAGGAGGCCACAACCTGACCTGCCCTGGTGGAGACCTGTCCTATTATAGCGCCAAGCGGAGGCCACAACCTGACCTGCCCTGGTGGAGACCTGTCCTATTATAGCGCCACCAGGAGGCCACAACCTGACCTTCCCTGGTGGAGACCTGTCCTATTATAGCGCCACCAGGAGGCCACAACCTGACCTGGCCCCTGGTGGAGACCTGTCCTATTATAGCGCCACCAGGAGGCCACAACCTGACCTGGCCTGGTGGAGACCAGTCCTATTATAGCACCACCAGGAGGCCACAACCTGACCTGGCCCCTGGTGGAGACCTGTCCTATTATAGCGCCACCAGGAGGCCACAACCTGACCTGGCCTGGTGGAGACCTGTCCTATTATAGCACCACCAGGAGGCCACAACCTGACCTGGCCCCTGGTGGAGACCTGTCCTATTATAGCGCCACCAGGAGGCCACAGACCTGCCCTGGTGGAGACCTGTCCTATTATAGCGCCACCAGGAGGCCACAGACCTGCCCTGGTGGAGACCTGTATGCCCAGAGGGACACTTTTACTTCTAGTTAATATTATTATTGTTCCATTTTACGTAACATTTGGTAGTGATGATGTGCTCCATGCGTACAATATTTGCACTAATTTTAAACCCCCCCATTGGGGTAAAAAGAAAGAAAAAATTAATCCCCATTAACGGCTTTACTTCTTTCACTACAAAGGCTGTTATTAATATCCTCATTCTCATGTCCATAATTATGTAGGTCAAATTAAACGCGCCCTTAACCCATTCTGGGCGGGAACGTTACCATTATGTTGTGCTTTAGCTATTGAAAAATAGCAGATCTACAAGCTCAATCTACGAGCTTGTAGGTCTGCTATTTTAGAAGAACGACTGACATAGAAACATAGCTTTTTCAGAAAACTGTCGGGATGTAGAAGACATTTTTCAGCATC
>NC_139714.1:14780434-14900434 GCF_964188405.1 Protomyctophum parallelum
ACCACGATGAGAGCATTAAAACAGTTCGACTCCATGAAACGCGTAACCCGCATTTTAATCAAATATTCTACGCTGCCGAGATTGTTTTATTACCTTTAGAGCATACGCTGCATTATTTTTGATCCGTGAAAATCCGGCGAAAAAAGGTTCCTCCGTTTGTTATGAACGATCGCACCACCCGCCATCTTGGTGCGCCGCAAGACCACAGCACAAGACCCGCCTCCACGAGACGTTGTACCCCATTCGTTGGCATTGGCCTCAATTTCCCAGAAGCCCTAGCAGCCCACAGCATGTGTTGATTTCCGGTTTCGTCATCATAACATGAAGGTCTCGTCTCTATAGCTCCGCGGCAAAGACAGAGTTTATGTTTAATTATTACAATACGGCGGATTAAACACATAAAACAAAAGGCGGGAATGTTGTATAGTAAGCACCATCGAACCCTCATGGATTAAACAATTAGCGACCGTCAAACTGTTTTAAAATAAGTTGAAATACGGAGATACGAGGTTTCTGTGCCGACTGCCACGATTATGCCGAAACCTCTGGGGAATATCACCTTGCTCTCTCTGTGTGTGTGTAAGTCGTCCGGTCAAGGTATGTGTTCCCGTCTTTTCCTTTGGGGTTGGACTACGCAGCCACGCAGACACCCCCAGGCTTTGGCTACACAGCCAGACACCCCCAGGCTTTGGGGTTTGGCTACACAGCCAGACACCCCCAGGCTTTGGGGTTTGGCTACACAGCCAGACACCCCCAGGCTTTGGGGTTGGGCTACACAGCCAGACACCCCCAGGCTTTGGGGTTGGGCTACACAGCCAGACACCCCCAGGCTTTGGGGTTTGGCTACACAGCCAGACACCCCCAGGCTTTGGGGTTTGGCTACACAGCCAGACACCCTTTTCCTTTGGGGTTGGGCTACACAGCCATACACCCCCAGGCTTTGGGGTTGGGCTACACAGCCAGACACCCCCAGGCTTTGGGGTTGGACTACACAGCCATACACTGTTCCTTTGGGGTTGGGCTACACAGCCAGACACCCCCAGGCTTTGGGGTTGGGCTACACAGCCAGACACTGTTCCTTTGGGGTTGGGCTACACAGCCAGACACTGTTCCTTTGGGGTTGGGCTACACAGCCAGACACCCCCAGGCTTTGGGGTTGGGCTACACAGCCAGAAACCCCAGGCTTTTGCATCAGGCATCCGGATCTGCGTGGATGCTTAGCATGCTCATGTTTTAGTTAGTTAGTTAGTTTGTTTGTTTGTTTATAGTCCAGGCAAACTACCATTTCACATCAACGTAATTTTTAGGCAGCGGTGGCCGAACGGTTTGCGGAGCGGTCTTGATATCGGAAGGTCGCTAGTTCGTATCCCCGGACCGGCACGTTAAAATTACCACCGCTGAAGTGCCCTTGAGCAAGGCATTGAACCTCTACCATGAAATGTTCTATGAGCAGGGCCTGGCTGTAAACAAGTTCTTGAGCTTAGTCCAGTTACATAGTTACATAATCGGGGATTATATATAGTTATGAGATGATAACCTGATGATTGTATTTATATATATATATTATATGATCACGTGGTTATGCTTATATACAGAGGTGGGGACTTGGACTCGAGACTCGACTTGGACTCGAGTCCCGATTTTGATGACTTTAGACTTGCTTGATCAAATCAAAAATAGACTTGGACTTGCTTGGGACTTGAATGCCAAAGACTTGAGACTTGACTTGACTTGAACGCCAAGGACTTGAGACTTGACTTGACTTGAGCCCTCTTGACTTGAACATTTTCAAGTCACTTAATACCTTACAGCATCTGATTATCTTTTTTATGACATGTAAAATAGTTTGGTATTTGTATATAAAGGGATGCCGCGGATCGGATATCGGGGCGATATCAGCCAAAAAACGTGATCGGGATCGGATCGGACTACAGCGAAAATGACCGATCCATTCCAAGCACTGCAAGCACTCCACTCCAGTCCATTCTAGTACTCCACTCCTCCAGGACTTTATTCCTCCAGCAGTGTGCGCTACAGAGGCATTGGCAGCCCCAGTCACACTTCACAGTGGCAGTCTTGCACAGTGCAGGCTGCTAGGCTAGCCACTAGCCATTACTGCGCGCTGCTACTCAGTGTGGAGAAAGCCGCATTGACAGCCGCTCCCGCATGGGAGTATTATTATATATTATAAAACAAAAAAGACCCAACAGCCGAGTGCAAAAATGGATTCGCCACCGTGGCAACAACAGCAGCAAAGTTTCAGCCTTAGCTCAATGCAAGCTAATCTTTAGCATTGATTAGCGTCAACATCTTAGACGAGAGACGGAACAGCACAACAAGCTGACAGCTGAGCATGACGACATGCTCATGTTCTTAAAATGATATATCCCCACAGTCCCCAACAGTTGGTTGACAAATATGACCGCTGTTTGTCAATACTTATGTGACAGACCATGCTATGATGCTAATAACTGCTTAAGTGCTAACCAATGCTTAAATAAACAGACGTCACTATTTCCATTGTCACGGACAGACAGTGTGCTGTGTAGCTGTAGGACAGTATGCACGGTTTGGGGATCAGGGGTCCCCACTCCCAGCCAAATGATAGGTTCCATTTGTACACTCTAAATTGACATTGATTTTACAAAATAATAATTTGGGGTCACAGAGATACAAATTGCTGGGTCCTTAAAATTTTGTGCATAATGTGCATAATAATAATAGTATGGATAAAAAAAGGCATAGAATACAATAAAATAAATTTGTCACTAGAACACTTCCACATTTGAAGTATAGGCTCAAGTTAATAAATGGGTCAGTTATTCTCAACCTATACTCATGTGGAACTTGTTTGTTGACTATTATTCTGGGGAGGTGTTGTTCTCTGTTTTGAGTAATAATATTATCACTTGATCAATCCTGATTCAACATTCCAGACTATAAAATCTGTAATAAAAGGTAAAGATAAAAAAAGTCTGACAGATTTGGGAAAGCATAGAGCGACTTAAATATGTGCTGGATCGGATTGGATCGATATCGGATCGGTATCAGTTATCGGATCGGTTTTGATGATTTTAGATCGGTATCGGATCGGGAGTGGAAAAAGTGGATCGAGGCATTATGTAACATTCCTCTTCTACCCTGGATTTGAACACCTTTTCAGTGCAAGTAATGACATTTTACCATTGTAATAATAATAGCCTGCTTGCTCAGGGGAAACATTTAATTTGTGTCTCGGTGAGACATGACCTTTGACATGATCTAAATGGCTCAATAGATGCTCATGATTTATGTAAATCTTTACATATCATTAATTAGTATTATGTCTTGGTGGGACTTGTTTGGGACTCGAAACAAAACGTAAGGACTTGGTTGGGACTTGAAACAAAATGCTTAGGACTTGTTTGGGACTCGAAACAAAAGGTAAGGACTTGGTTGGGACTTGAAACAAAATGCTTAGGACTTGGTTGGGACTCGAAACTAAAAGTTCAGGACTTGGACTTGCTTGGGACTTGAATGCCAAAGACTTGAGACTTGACTTGACTTGAGAGCAAAGACTTGAGACTCGACTTGGACTTGCAACATAGGGACTTCCTCCCACCTCTGCTTATATATATATATAATTATAATATATCATGAATAGGTTACATTATACAGAGTGCTGATCAGTTCTTTCAGCCACAGGTCTGATCTGCTGTGGTGTGTGGAGCGGAGACCCATCAACCTGTCTGCCCACCCCCTCGTCACCAGGAACCAATCCGCTCTCAGAGGACCAGCCTGGGAACACTACTTAACAGCAGCTGTGCCGCTTGATCGTTGGCATTGTCTCTCAGTCACCCATACTGTGCAGTACTCTGTCCACGTCGGAACTAGTTAACGCTCAATAGTCAATACTGTGTGTATTCTGTGTTAGGCATAGGCCTAGTTCACCTGTGGGGAGCACCCAGAGCCTTTACCTGTCTCATTACCTGAGGGTACCAGTGATTATATATATATATATATATGTAGAGAGGATAATATATATAATGTGAACGGAGTATGGGAGCGTGTTTATTGTAACCTTTTGTTAGGCAGTAGGTAGAGTAGGGAGTTTAGGCAGTTAAATCTTGTGTAACCCCTCTTTTCCTTTTATAGATTAGGTTTAGGTAGAGGGCTCAGTTGATCCAGAATAGGGCTAGATAGTTTTGATTGTTTTGCTAAGTTGCCCCATACAGCCGGTTCCCCTTGTACTGTTCCTCGTATAAACATTGTGTAAAGGGCTCTACCCTTATTTTGATTTGGTTGGAAACCCTTAACTATCGTTATTAGTCGCTTACAGGTTGCCAGGACAGAAGGAGGTAGATATATATATATATATAGAGATATAGATATATTCCACTGCTTACATATAGAGATATAGACGTATATACTATGTGAACTGTGTGTGAACCACCTTCTGTCCAGTTGTGTACACCTTATCATCTTGCCGGGCAATAAATAACAACTCTTATGTCAGCCGTGTTGCATCCTCTTCTTGATATACCCCTAGACATTCAAAGGGGAATGTAACACCTGGGTAAACATAGTACCTTTCCTTTCCTTAGTCCAGTTACCCTGGGTAAACATAGTACCTTTCCTTTCCTTAGTCCAGTTACCCTGGGTAAACATAGTACCTTTCCTTTCCTTAGTCCAGTTACCCTGGGTAAACAAAGTCTTTCAGGTTCTTTGATTAAATTGGCACGAGTAGCGAAAAAGAACTTCAGCATTTCAGCACAAAGCCACATACATATAAGGAAAAGAAGAACATTCCTCAAGGGCATTCGATTAATTTCCATCAAAGCTTTAAGGACTTGGCATCCTCTGCAAAAGAATCTCCATGGCCATTTTATTTGTTCTTCTTTGAACGGCTACAGGCAGAGGAGAAGAACGGCCTCCCTCACTGCGTGTTCGGAATAAAGACTAATTAGGCCCGACACAAAATGTAGGTTGACCCTTGACCGGTGCAATAATGGCTATGCAGTTATGCGGGGACACCTATTGAGTGGCAAACAACTATGTCCTGGCCTTGACTGCAGCCCATACATCCAGACAGAAAAGTCTGATTTCATTAGCCCATTTAGGCCTGAAAAAAAATGTCTTCTAAATCCTGACAGTCTTATGAAATAACATATGTTTCTATAGGCCTATATCACTCAATATTTCATGTCAAGGACCCCAAAAATGATCTGTAATTGTTCTATGAGCAGGGCCTGGCTGTAAACAAGTTCTTGAGCTTAGTCCAGTTACCCTGGGTAAACATAGTACCTTTGCTTTGCACTGGTGCTTTGGCATGGGGGGGGGGGGGGGGGGGGGTCGGATCAACATATGGAATGAATTCTGTACTGGCCATATAAGGAGCATGTCTTGAGTGTACAGGGTTTGATGAGGTCAGATCAACATAATGGAATGTCAGAACAGAGTCACACAGTCTAACACACACACGCACGCACGCACGCACGCACGCGCACGCACACACACACACACACACACACACACACACACACACACACACACACACACACACACACACACACACACACACACACACACGCACACGCACACACACGCACACGCACACGCACGTACGTCATGCCATCCAACCGTTTCTCAACGGTCGTCCTAAATCTTTTTATTTTATTTTTATTTTTATAACATTATGTTTTCTTTAGTTAATTCATCATTAAATTAATAAGTTAAAGTTCCAGTCCTAGTATTTATTAAAAATGTTATTTATTTATTAAATAGTACATTAATACAATTTAATATTAAAATATTTTTTAACACATGCACAATGAAAGGTTTTATGGCCCTGATTCACCAGGAGAATGGATGGCTTGGTTCCAGGCTTAAAATAATTGATATAAAATCATTTCTGAATTCTCTATGGGACAAAATGGATGGCATCTCTATCTGTGGCACCACAAAATGGCCGCCGTTGCTATGCCCTATTAATTCCCCCCCCCCCCCCTCCCCCCTCCGGGAGTTGTGTGTCCAGGCATTGTCCTTAACGAGCTCATTAACTTGTTAACATCGTTAAGGGAGAGTTAATTGGTTGTCCATTTGTAAGTTTATCATTGGCTAGGCTCAGTGGAGTGCTAATGACTACTGAGTGCACGCACGCACGCACATGCAATACTGTACATACGCACGCACACACATACAGAGAGACGGTTACTCAACTAGCCCTGCATGTACCTGTACAGTACATGACGCTGAGCTCAACCAATCAGCTTTGAATGCTTGTGTGAACATGACCAATAATATGATGGGCATACAGTATATATGTATATACTCTCCTTACAGAAAGAGAGGAGGAGAATTCAATCATGTACACACAGTGGATTTATGGATTAACCCATTCTGACCTGAGATCAGATTCTACAAATGTCTTCTACATCCCGACAGTTTTCTGGAAAAGCTATGTTTCTATGTCAGTCGTTCTTCGATTAAAAATAAATAAATAGCAGTCCTACAAGCTCATAGCGCGCCACTCGGTGGCGCGCTATGAGCTTGTAGATCTGCTATTTTTCAATAGCTATAAAGCATAGCATAATGCTAACACCAACAGGGGTTCCCGCCCCAAAATGGGTTAAAATGGATTATAGGGCAGGCTGGATACAGACGGCCTATAAAAACCTCTAAGGATTATGTAAATAACCTCAGGTTGAATTATGTATTCAGAGAGACACATGTTAAAGCATGACAGATCTGCTAGAACTATTAACCCCTTGAACCCCGGACATCCCTAACACCCCGTTGTGAGTTTAAAGGTGGACAATGTCAGGAATCAGGATACCAAATTTTATCCAATCAGGGATAAGAACTGGATAAAGATTAAACAAGTGAATATTGGAAGTGATGACCCGTGGCTATATATTCTCTTGATTGGCTCCTCCTGTCCACATGTGGAAGTGTCCTTGGGCAAGACACTGAACCCCACACTGCCTCCAGTGAGACACTGAACCCCACACTGCCTCCAATGAGACACTGAACCCCACCCTGCCTCCAATGAGACACTGAACCCCACCCTGCCTCCAATGAGACACTGAACCCCACCCTGCCTCCAATGAGACACTGAACCCCACCCTGCCTCCAATGAGACACTGAACCCCACACTGCCTCCAGTGAGACACTGAACCCCACACTGCCTCCAATGAGACACTGAACCCCACACTGCCTCCAGTGAGTCGGTCGGTGTGAGCTCGCCACCGTCGGTGTGTGAATGTGGGAAGTGAGGACGCTGGCGTCGAATGTTCGCCGCTTCACCTCCCGATGTATGAATAAATTAACCTTCACCTCCCAATGTATGAATGAATGAACCTTCACCTCCCAATGTATGAATGAATGAACCTTCACCTCCCAATGTATGAATGAATGAACCTTCACCTCCCAATGTATGAATGAATGATCCTTCACCTCCCAATGTATGAATGAATGAACCGTTGTAAAGTGCTTTGATGTAATTCATTATTACCTAAATGTAATTAAATGTAATTAATTATTACCTGGCCAAGTTGAAGGCGTCGTCAATAAGCCCTGCCCTGTTGCCAACGGAGATCATCTGGAGAAACAAACAAACAAGATCGATGGAGAGTTACTTCATTTGCTTCATGTGTGTTTGTTCTGTCCGACAGGCATTAGGCCGACACCCGACCCTAAACCTAACCCTAACCCTAATCCCCCCTACCCTAAACCTAACCTTGTGTTAGGTCCGACAGGCATTAGTCCCACACCCTACCCTAAACTTAACCTTGCAGGGAGCCACAGGTTAGTTTTAACCTGCCACGGGTTAGTTTTAACCTGCCACGGGTTAGTTTCAACCTGCCACGCATGTCGGGAGTGACGGTGTTGTCGAACTAACGTCTGTCGGACTGTTATGTCTAACCAACGTGTGATGAGAAATCATATAGAGGTGTGTGTGTGTGTGCATGGTTGCGTGCGTGCCTGGTTGCGTGCGTGGTTGCGTGTGCGTGCATGGTTGCGTGTGTGCGTGCGTGTGGGCGGTTACCTCATGCTTGTTGTGAAGCTGTTCAATCAGCAGTTTCCAGTTGTGGAGGTCGTAGTTCACCCGGAAGTAGCCCGTCTGGTTGATGTTGCCTAGCAACCAGGTGTCCTCCTCCATTCCACCAACACTGTGGTTCTCTGGGAGACACAAACATCTAAACATCAACCAGGTGTCCTCCTCCATTCCACCAACACTGTGGTTCTCTGGGAGACACAAACATCTAAACATCAACCAGGTGTCCTCCTCCATTCCACCAACACTGTGGTTCTCTGGGAGACACAAACATCTAAACATCAACCAGGTGTCCTCCTCCATTCCACCAACACTGTGGTTCTCTGGGAGACACAAACATCTAAACATCAACCAGGTGTCCTCCTCCATTCCACCAACACTGTGGTTCTCTGGGAGACACAAACATCTAAACATCAACCAGGTGTCCTCCTCCATTCCACCAACACTGTGGTTCTCTGGGAGACACAAACATCTAAACATCAACCAGGTCTCCTCCATTCCACCAACACTGTGGTTCTCTGGGAGACACAAATCCATAAAGCACACACACACACACACACACACACACACACACTCTCCCATGTCTGTACCCGAGTTTATCTGTATTTAATATTCCTTCAATAGAAAAATATATATTGTCTCTGTCGGGTGGAAACCTCATATGTCCAACATTTTTAGGATTCAAGTTCAGAGATAGCAAAAGGTAGCTGAAAACATGTTTTAGCAGCAATGTTGTACAGTATCTTTAAGGCCTATATTCATAGTCTGGATTTCCGGTGGTGAGGTGACCACCGCTCCGGTGGTGAGGTGACCACCGCTCCGGTGGTGAGGTGACCACCGCTCCGGTGGTGAGCTGAAATAACGTTGAGCGGTGGTGAGTAAAAACAGAGAGAAGGGCTGGAGCGGTGGCGGTGGTTTGCTCTTCACCGTGGCTCGTGACGTCATGTTGTAGTTCGGTGGTCACCTCAGTGACGTCATGTTGTAGTTCAGTGGTCACCTCAGTGACGTCATGTTGTAGTTTGGTGGTCACCTCAGTGACGTCATGTTGTAGTTCGGTGGTCACCTCAGTGACGTCATGTTGTAGTTTGGTGGTCACCTCAGTGACGTCATGTTGTAGTTCGGTGGTCACCTCAGTGACGTCATGTAGTTCGGTGGTCACCTCAGTGACGTCATGTAGTTCGGTGGTCACCTCAGTGACGTCATGTTGTAGTTCAGTGGTCACCTCAGTGACGTCATGTTGTAGTTCGGTGGTCACCTCAGTGACGTCATGTAGTTCGGTGGTCACCTCAGTGACGTCATGTTGTAGTTCGGTGGTCACCTCATTGACGTCATGTTGTAGTTCGGTGGTCACCTCAGTGACGTCATGTTGTAGTTCGGTGGTCACCTCAGTGACGTCATGTTGTAGTTCGGTGGTCACCTCAGTGACGTCATGTTGTAGTTCGGTGGTCACCTCAGTGACATCATGTTGTAATTCGGTGGTCACCTCAGTGACATCATGTTGTAGTTCGGTGGTCACCTCAGTGACATCATGTTGTAGTTCGGTGGTCACCTCAGTGACGTCATGTTGTAGTTCGGTGGTCACCTCAGTGACATGTTGTAGTTCGGTGGTCACCTCAGTGACATCATGTTGTAGTTCGGTGGTCACCTCACCACCGAAAATCCAGACTATGTATGAGCCTTTAGTCACACTTAACCACTTTCACAAAAGGTTGCGTGGTGAGCTTGTGGTCTGCTATTGCGCAGCACACTCTTGTACGACAAAGTAGGGCATTACGCTACGGAAACGCAAAATAAAACACCCAAACAAAACAAGCTAAAACACAATAAGCTGACATAATGTAAATATGAGATTTCTGCCGCACAACAATGGTATTCTGTGCAGCAGATGAAAGGGGGAAAAACATTTAACATTATTCCATTTTGACCTGAGATCAGATTCTAAAAATGTCTACTTAAAAATGACAGTTTTCAGAAAAAGCTATGTTTCTACCGTATGTCAGTCGTTCTTCGATTAAAAAAAAATAATAGCTGACCTACAAGCTCGTAGCGCGCCACTCGGTGGCGCGCTACGAGCTTGTAGAGCTATTTTTCAATAGCTAAAGCATAACATAATGCTAACACCAAAAGGGGTTCCCGCCCAATATGGGTTAAGCACAAAATTGTTGAATGAATCATGTTTTATCTCTGGCATGTTTCCTGCAGCTCCTCCATTTGTTACAATAACAACATGATGGCAATTTGATTAAATAATAATCATTATTAATCTGTTCTGGGAAAGATGATGGTGTGTGCTCAAACAGGACACCCAGAATGATATGTTTTTGAGTTAAAAGTGTTCCCTTTAACATTATATATTTAAATATTTGCAGAAAGTTTTTTTTTTTTTTTCAATGAGCTTGCATTTCTATTTTTGAAAAGTCAAAGTATAAAATACTGAAAATAATAGTTAAAATATGAAATGACACGGATGCTTTCCCGGTTTTAAAGGCTTTAACCTGCTATTCTGGGCGGGAACCCCTTTTTTAGTGTTAGCATTATGTTATGCTTCAGCTATTGGAAAATAGCAGATCTACAAGCTTGTGGGTCTGCTATTTTTTTTAAAACGACTGACATAGAACCATAGCTTTTTCAGAAAACTGTCAGGATTTAGATGACAATTTTTTTAATCTGATCTCAGGTCAGAATGGGTTAAGTGTACTACAGAATTGTTGAATGAATCATGTTTATCTCTGGCATGAACGCTGCTGCTCCTCTCTTTGTTACCATAACAACATGATGGAAATTTTATAAATGATAATCATTATTATTTATTTATTTTATATTTTTTTTATCCCACGATTTTGTAACCCATTTTTCACCCCTGTGTCAATCATCTAATGTGATCCTGGGCTCTACACACCCTCCGCCAACGTGGGGAGAGCAACGGACTTGAACTCATGTTTCCTTCATGCCTGAGTGTCCAAGTTGCTCCTCAGTTGATAATCATTATTAATCTGTTTAAAAAATTATCTTTCTCTCTCTTTCCTCGTATCTATCTCTCTCTCTCTCTCGCTCTCGTTTTAACAGAGTGGGCGTTGTCTTTGTTTAGTTTTGTTCAGCGATGCATGGCAGGGTTATTGTAACTGTAATTGGCCCTGTTGGTTTGTTTGTTAGAAGGAGAAGTAGAACATATGGGCATACTGTATTTTCATGACTACGGTTCAATGGACTATAGCTGTCAAAAAAAAGTTAAAAGTTCTGCCATTTTGTTTTACTCGAGGAAAAGTACAAAATGTACTTAAAGTACCCGAACGTATATAGAGTGTCGCGGTCCCTCTCCATTTCATGACGACGCCAGGCCCAGGAAATAATTCCTAGTGCTTTTTTCCCATAGACATTTCAAAAATAATTTATTTAAAGACCATTTTAAGCGTCGTACGAAGCCAACTCGAGTTGTGACAAATCATGATAACAAATAATTAGATGTAATAATTGTTGTTTTTATTCTTTGTAATTATTTGTTTGGTCCAAAATATTGTGTTTGTTGTCATGGTTGGACACTTAAAAGGTCTTTAAATAAATACTTTTTGAAATATCTGTGGGAAATTATTGGGAATTATTTTGTTGTTTTCATCGACTAAAACAAAGACGAAAAATGTTCGTCGACTAGCTATTTCCACTGAAAAAAACAAATGGAAACTAAGACTAAATATATTGTCGATTTCGTCGACAAATAAAAACTAGACTAAAATGTCAGGAAGGGACTAGTGGACAAGAGATCCAGTATAAGTTATTTTACACTTGGTTGATCTACAAGCTCACAAGGCGTCTAAAAATACACTCCAAAATACATTTTAGTCGACTAAATCAACTGTAGATTTAGTCGACTAAAATCTTATGACATTTAGTCGACTAAAACTAGACTAAAACACTAAGACATTTCCAGGTGACTAAAATGTGACTAAAACTAAATGAAGTTTCAGTTTAAAGACTATGACTAAAACTAAAATAGAAATTTGCTGCCAAAAACAACACTGTTTCCTGGGCCCTGGCGTCGTCATGAAAGGGGGAGGGACTGCAACGTGTGTGTGCGTGTGCGTGTGTGTGCGTGTGTGCGTGTGTGCGTGTGCGTGTGTGTGCGTGTGTGTGTGTGTGTGCGTGTGTGTGTGTGTGCGTGTGTGTGTGTGTGTGCGTGCGTGCGTTACCTGTCTTATTATGGATCCATAAGAGAGTCTCCGTAAAGGTGCTGGTTGAATTTCCGAGAGTCAGAGAGAGCGGGATCTGCCACACAGAGCTACACACACACACACACACACACACACACACACACACACACACACACACACACACACACACACACACACACACACACACAAGTTAAGACCATGCCTTCTAGATCAGTATTTCTCACACCACTACAGTTCTTTCAAAATGTTTCAAAAATATCTGATGTAGCCTACTAGCAGGCGGTGCGGTGCGAAGTGATGCGCAGTGAGCTTACATCTGCTATTCAGGGATTTGTGTGTTCTAACTAATGTCATACTATATATATACGTTGTGTAACATCCAAGAAAATCTGGGGGGGGGGAGAAACGTGATGATTGAGGTGATAATTGCCACTGATCATGGAAGTATTTCACACATTAATATGGGGGAATGTGTTAAGCAGTGTGTTGTTGCAGTTATTTTGGAAAAGTATCTGCCGGTGTGAAACACGACATAAGAGCCGATTCTACTCTACGGCTCCGAGACATGGACGCTTTCAAAGAAACCAGAGAAACGGTTGGATGTCACTTACACCCGCCTTCTAATGAGAGCGCAACATCTTCTCGTCTTGGAAGAGCCGCCCATCGACTGATCTAATATACGGCAACCTTCCCTGTGTTTCTACACTAGTCCACCCATCGACTGATCTAATATACGGCAACCTTCCCTGTGTTTCTACACTAGTCCACCCATCGACTGATCTAATATACGGCAACCTTCCCTGTGTTTCTTCACTAGTCCGATCCAGAAGAACACAGTTTTCCGGCCACTGCTACAGAGCTGACCATGAGGTTATATCTGCCCTTCTTCTCTGGAGTCCTGCTTCAAAGCAGACCAGAGGTAGAAAACTGTCGTTCCCCTGATGTCATCGCTAGGGACACATGATGTCATCGCTAGGGACACATGATGTCATCGCTATAGGGACACATGATGTCATCGCTAGGGACACATGATGTCATCGCTAGGGACACATGATGTCATCGCTAGGGACTCATGATGTCATCGCTAGGGACACATGATGTCATCGCTAGGGACACATGTCATTGCTATAGGGACACATGATGTCATCGCTAGGGACACATGATGTCATCGCTATAGGGACACATGATGTCATCGCTATAGGGACACATGCATCAGTAAAGCAGGAACTGGGGGGTGGTAATGAAGGACCGGGAAGTCTGGCGTGGCGAACTGCGGTCGAAACATGATGACGACGATGATGACATTTCCAGCCCCCCAAGGCTCAGAGGAATGAGGTCGTGCCTGGCTTGAGCGAAGGCATCACTCGCCCCGTTAATAAATCTTAGCGAATGGGAACTTATTACCCGGTGTGTGGAGTTTATTTTTCCCTGCCTTGTTTTAGATCCCTCAGTTTGTCTGCCTGGTGCTCAGCGCTGGAAGACATTCATTCATAGGTGGGCGAGAACACACACCTTCACGGGGGAGTTGGAACTGACGTCCATTCCGACCCACAAATCTCACTTTGCATCTAAAAGCGCGTCATTAAGTGGCCTCCTGGTACCGCAGCGGTGGCTTGTTATAGACGACAGAATGTCCTTCACCACACGCATCCATGAACAGGTGGAGCTTGTATAGGTCTGCAGTGTGTGCCACCAGGCAGCACGCAACTAAGTATAAATCGGATACAAATCTAACTACAATATCTAACGTAGATGTAGTTCAACAACTACTATTTCTTCCTAATTATTTTCCATAACATAATGTCTAATCCTAATCCCAACCGTTTGGTAAGTGTAAACCTAACTAAACCTAAAAGTATTTTAAACCATAAAACAATGAACCATTTATATTTTTAACCTAGTTTTTTTCACCCAGTGCCAATTGTCTAATGTAATCCTGGGCGCTACACTTCCTCTGCCAGCAGTTGCACCACTCAGTTCACACGGGTGTGATTTTTTTAAATTCTGCTCCACTATATCTTAAAGGAAAACATTGATTATTTCAAAACCACTTCAGATATACTTTGGCAATGTGAAAATAGCCGATCTACAAGCCCACAACGCGTCACAAAGCACAGCGTTGCAACGCATTGTGAGCTTGTATATTGGCTATTTTTGCAACGTATTTTGTACAACGGAGTAATAGGACATTCATACATTTCAAGAATTCAAACAAATAGGCCTAAAGTTGAATCGTGGAGATACAAGTATATTCTGGCCCGAAAGCAAACCTAGAAAGGTATGCAGCTCACACCGTGGCAGGGTCTAAACGCGTCAGCCACCATCATGACAAATACTTCATATATATTCATGTAGGTCTTTTTTTACTGAAGGGAATATACATTTATCAAAGTATAATTGTTGCTGTCGTCGGGCAGGTACCTAACTCCATATTTCAATTATTAACGAGAGTCTGTGACTAAATGATAACTGCATTGGATCCTAGTAACGTAAAGTTATCGTTTAGCCTTTTCCTCTGAGGTTTCCATGCGACAGCGAAGATATCTGGCTTCTGTACTTTCTTAACCCATTCTGAACGGGGACCCATTTTGGTGTTAGCACTATGTTATGCTTTAGCTATTGAAAAATAGCAGATCTACAAGCTCATAGCGCGCCACCGAGTGGCGCGCTACGAGCTTGTAGGTCTGCTATTTTTGAAAAATCGAAGAACGACTGACATTTTTTAGAATCTGATCTCAGGTCAGAATGGGTTAATCAGACCAGTGTGTGTCCAGTGGAAACCTCGTATGAATCTGATCTCAGGTCAGAATGTGTTAAATAGCTCTCAGGTAAATGGAGAGCCACTCTCAGTTCAAGATGTGAGTGCACTGTCAAGTCAACCCTTCTGCTTGAGTAAACAATACACAAGGACGCCTGGAGAGGATGGAAACGGTGATAGTACCACTGTGCACTTAACCAATTGAACCCCACTATATATTCTTCTCTCACCCGGATCACGTTAGCATTCTTATGCTGCGATAAGAGTTTGTCGGTGTTTAGCGTCAACAATGCCTGGTTATCGACTGTGGCTCAGGAGGTAGAGCGGGTCTTCAAATGATCCCTGGGTCGGCGGTTCGAATCCCGGCTCCTCCTCCTCCTGTCCACATGTGGAAGTGTCCTTGGGCAAGACACTGAACCCTACATTTCCTCCAATGAGTCGGTCGGTGTGAGCTCGCCACCGTCGGTGTGTCCTATAGACAGAACCTCTATGGGGACCCTGGCCTCAGCATTTATATAGCGCCTTTATCCAAGGTGCTTTACATATAGATGGTGCATTACATTCACACATTCACACGATTGCAGCGGAAGCCTCAAGCCATGCAAGGCACCAACCAGCACATCGGGAGCAATTTGGGGTTCAGTGTCTTGCCCAAGGGACACTTCCACATGTAGAGGAGGAGGAGGAGCCGGGATTCGAACCGCCGACCCATGGATCATTGGACGACCTGCTCTACCTCCTGAGCCACAGTCGCCCTTACAGCCATTACACCTGCCTGAGCTGGTACAGTGGCATATCCAAGAATATAAAAAGGTAAGTGGCTAGCGCACATCCAGTTCCTGTCTGGTGCTGGACTAAGGTAAGTACAGTGAAGAGAGGAGAGTCCGCACACAGGTTTGCTCCAAGGTGTTTGCTTTTTATTCAATACACCATAAATAAGGCACAACGTTTCGGCCGTGAACGGCCTTCATCAGGTAACCTGTGTGCGGACTCTCCTCTCTTCAATATCCAAGAATATACCAAAGATAAACTACAAACATCAGAGAAAAACATAATATGAATGAGGGTGTAGTTCTTTATCTCTCCCACATCCCAGAACCCACATCTCAAGGGCATATCCTTTTCTCAATAAAGGTTCATATATAGAGCGTCACAGTCCCTCCCCCTTTCATGAAGACGAGCGGCCCAGGAAATGAATCCCAATGCATTTTTCCCATATAGGCATTTCAAAACGTATTTATTTAAAGACCTTTTAAGCGCCGTACGAAGCCAACTCTTGTTGTGACAAATCATGACAACACACACAATATTTTGGACCAAACAAATAATTACAAAGAAGAAAAACAACAACAAAAGTGTTGTAACCTGCCGTTTTTTAATTCTTTGTTTGGCCCCAAACATTGTGTTTGTTGTCATGATTTGTCACGACAAGAGTTGTCTTTGTCCGCGGCGTATAAACGTCTTTAAATAAATACTTTCTGAAAAGTCCATGAGGGAAATGAACAGGGATTTATTTTCCGGGTCTCTCGAGGGGGCGGGACTGCGACGCTCTATAACCATTTCAGATAATTCAATTGGCTTCCAGTGGAAGGCAGAATGCAACAACTGAGACTCATTATGGACCTATAATAAAATGTTAAAAGAAAAATGCCCAAAATAAATTTAAAGGTTACTTCCCGTATGCTAACGAGTCCCATAGCTGGAATACAGGGGCGAGTGTAGCTGATCTTAAACCACCAAACCTATAAAATAAGGTAGGTAAGAAGCTCATTTAAATATACAAGGGGTGGAGGATTGGAACGAAATCCCAAGGGAAATTAAATTTGCCCAGTCTTTGAACTTTTTTCTTTTTTTAATTGGCTGATTCTAGCCTACCCAAAGGTAAAACAAAGTCGGAAAGTGTTTTATCCGCTCCCCAAACTTTTTTTTTTGCATGGTCGGTTTGATCCGATGCGATTCTAAATAAAAATTACAGTGTTTGAAATCATTACAGCGCGATAGACCTCCCGAACGTCTAAATGTTTTTGAGCAATAATGTGCCTGGCTCTGGCTGTTATACAATAACGTTTGGTAGCCTATTGTATTGGCTCAATACGGACAGTGTTTGCTGCACAAGGGTATTCAATATAGCGCTCAAACTGAAATGAAAAAGAAAAAAAATAACTTGAGTCGTCCTGTAGAGTTGAAACCTTGAAGTTGGAATGTGACATTTACAAGACAATGGCAAGTAGTCAACCCTGAAGAGTGTGAAGAGATGCAGGGAGAGAGTAGCCGATGGATTTGCACGAAAAACACGGTCATCTTGACCCTTAGCAGTCTTATTAGTAGTGATTTTATTTCAGACATGCTAGTGTTAAAGGGATATTTCCCTTCCAAAAAAACTGCCGGTCATTTCGCCATCTATACTCAGGCGTACGTGAACACCCCCCCCCCAGACATGTATGCAGCTGCTTGATTCAGTATTCATAGATATTTGATATTAATTGTATCTGCCCCGCCCCCTTTCATAATCCTATACAAACCCATTATAACTTCAAACTCCATTTTAACCATGATAGATTCATCGAAAACACCCAACCTTTTTTTTTATGGTGGCTGTTCCAATACGTGAGGGGGGGGGGGGCGTAGTTGTTTTATGGTGACAGATACTGTCTTTCCAATACGTGAGGGGGCCGTGTTTTTTCATTTACTGTTTTCATTTATTTTGCATATGTTTTTTTGTATTCTTTAGTCTCCTCTGTCGCTCTGTGTGGTCGGCCACATTTTCCTGAAAAATCTTTGGGTGGATGGTGGGGTACCAATGCAGTACTGTACTGTACTGTACTGTACTGTACTGTACTGTACTGTACTGTACTCTCATTCCGCAAATATGCCTAAAAACTATAGAAAGCTGTTAAGGAAAAGATATGGCAGCTGACCTAGTATGATTTGCTGAAACTACAGAAAGTTGAATCAAAATGAATAATCTCTCTCTCTCTCTCTCTCTCTCTCTCTCTCTCACCCAAATTATGTAATAACTGCCCTTAGGTCCACAGTGACACATTTTATGAAGATAAGTTCAAACTCTTATCTATATCGGTTGCAGCCTTACTGAAAAGTTCACTTTGGGAGCGATTTATTTAACCCATTTTGAGCGGGAACCCCTTTTGGTGTTAGCATTACGTTATGCTTTAGCTATTGAAAAATAGCAGACCTACAAGCTCGTAGCGCGCCACTTTTGAAAAATCAAAGAACGACTGACATAGAAACATAGCTTTTTCAGAAAACTGTCATTTTCAAACAGACATTTTTAGAATCTGATCTCAGGTCAGAATGAAAATCTGTCAGGATGTAGAAGACATTTTTTTTAATCTGATCTCAGGTCAGAATGCGTTAAAGCACCATGCAGAGCCAGCGTGGGTGAGATGCTGACCACCAGAAAAACTAGAAGAGACCGATGCTACACACGCACTGTAAGCGTTAACTATTTAAACTAGAAGAGACCGATGCTACACACGCACTGTAAGCGTTAACTATTTAAACTAGAAGAGACCGATGCTACACACGCACTGTAAGCGTTAACTATTTAAACTAGAAGAGACCGATGCTACACACGCACTGTAAGCGTTAACTATTTAAACCTAAATACTGTATTGACGGACAGTGGTAGAAAGCGACTGTCTAGTCTACATTTTATAAAGTATACTAGTGGGCTGTGGGCAGTTCTGCAAACATGTGTGTGTATACTGTATATATATATATATATATATATATATATATATATATACAGTATATAGTGTATATAATGCCACAATTATGGCTTAAATTATATCATGCACACTTTCCAGGAGTAGAAAAACCTATCATTTCTATCAGCTTGGATTCCTCACTGGAAAAAGAACGGGGTATCATGTGCCCCCTGGAAATGTACTTCTAATCAGCGTTTCCCCGATAGGAAAGAAAAATGATGCTGAAAATGATGAGCTATGTTAAAAAGTTGTCAAAATGTCCCACTTAGCACTTTCATACGAATTAGTGCCACCATTATGGAAACATCTATGACACTAGGCAGAAGAAACATCTATGACACTAGGCAGAAGAAACATCTATGACACTCTTAGAGCATATATTTATAGAGAAGGCACCCAGAGGAAACCCTGAGGCGAAATGGACATAGTTGCCGGATTTGTCATTGCAGCTCGAGCCAGTGCTGCTCCGTTGACATTGCGCACGTTCATGTGATTGGCGCCATGACACGTGAACGAATGTTTCATACGTGAACGCGCACAAACGGCACAATGATAGTCAACGGCAGAGCGTTCATGTGCGTTCAAATCCATCCCAGAATGCACTCTACCTACCAGGAAGGAGGAGTGAATCCGCCTCATGCGCTTTTGAGCAACTCAATGCAAGTGGATGGGAGGAGAACTCGGGTGTCTTCTCTATAGATATATACTCTATGATGACACTAGGCAGTAGAAACATCTATGACTCTAGGCAAAAGAAACATCTATGACACTAGGTAGAAGAGTGAGAACGATGGCTTCCATTTTAGCATTACAACTTTTCAGGACTAAAAAGCCTGCGGTTTCTATTAGCTTGGATTCCCCATCGATGATGTCACTGGTGGACGGGTTTCTGAACTGCCCACAGCCCTCCTATGAGATACAAACTGGTTTCTGAACTGACCACAGCCCTCCTATGAGATACAGACTGGTTTCTGAACTGACCACAGCCCTCCTATGAGACACAGACTGGTTTCTGAATGCCCACAGCCCTCCTATGAGATACAGACTGGTTTCTGAACTGCCCACAGCCCTCCTATGAGACAGACTGGTTTCTGAAATGCCCACAGCCCTCCTATGAGACACAGACTGGTTTCTGAACTGCCCACAGCCCTCCTATGAGATACAAACTGGTTTCTGAACTGACCACAGCCCTCCTATGAGATACAGACTGGTTTCTGAACTGACCACAGCCCTCCTATGAGACACAGACTGGTTTCTGAAATGCCCACAGCCCTCCTATGAGATACAGACTGGTTTCTGAACTGCCCACAGCCCTCCTATGAGATACAGACTGGTTCTGAACTGCCCACAGCCCTCCTATGAGACACAGACTGGTTTCTGAACTGCCCACTCTCTCTCTCTCTCCCCCCCCCCCCACTGCGTGTGTGTGGGGGGGGGGGGGGGGGACTCTGAGTCTGCAGATGTATTTATTTGTTTGGTCTGCAAGTCACCATTGATCGAAATAAATACTGTAGATATGGTAAGAAGAACATGTGTTGACTAATGTTTTTTTTTAATAGTACACTTACAGTGGCATACTTACTGTGTGCCAGTAATCATTCTCCCAGTGACCAATCTCCCTTAACCTCCCCGTGCCTATAAGGTTGCCTACTGTACCACTGCAGTAGATATACAGTAAGCATAACGATAAAAGTATAGTTCTCAGTGTGATGTTACGCCCTATGGTGTGTGTGTGTGTGTGTGTGTGCGTGCGTGGGCGTGTGTGCGTGTGACTGTAAGGCAGCTAGCAGGTGTTGTCTGTATTGTTGCCAAAGTTCTGGTTCAATATTGACTGTTTGTGTAGCAATGCAGTAATCTCTCTCTCTCTCTCTCTCTCTCTCTCTCTCTCTCTGTCTCTCTCTCTCTCTCTCTCTCTCTCTCTCTCTCTCTCTCTCTCTCTCTCTCTCTCTCTCTCTCTGTCTCTCTCTCTCTCTCTGTCTCTCTCTCTCCATCTGCCTCTAAGCCTGGGATATTTTCTCACCACCATGCCGCTCCGCTGAAACTTTGAAAAGAAGTAATTTATTTTCTTCTCCCTCCTGGTTTTCTCCCTCTGATCATTTGACTAGAACTCGGTGGTCCTCTGCCTTCTTTCTGGATCAGGGTCCACTTGAAAGCGTTCACACTTCAACAGCCCACCAATCCACCCACCATAACACCGCTCAGATGGTCCCACAGCCCACCAATCCAACCACCATAACACCGCTCAGATGGTCCCACAGCCCACCAATCCACCCACCATAACACCGCTCAGATGGTCCCACAGCCCACCAATCCACCCACCATAACACCGCTCAGATGGTCCCACAGCCCACCAATCCAACCACCATAACACCGCTCAGATGGTCCCACATCCCACCATAACACCGCTCAGATGGTCCCACAGCCCACCAATCCAACCACCATAACACCGCTCAGATGGTCCCACAGGCCACCAATCCACCCACCATAACACCGCTCAGATGGTCCCACAGCCCACCAATTCACCCACCATAACACCGCTCAGATGGTCCCACAGCCCACCAATCCACCCACCATAACACCGCTCAGATGGTCCCACAGCCCACCAATCCAACCACCATAACACCGCTCAGATGGTCCCACAGCCCACCATAACACCGCTCAGATGGTCCCACAGCCCACCATAACACCGCTCAGATGGTCCCACAGCCCACCATAACACCGCTCAGATGGTCCCACAGCCCACCATAACACCGCTCAGATGGTCCCACAGCCCACCATAACACCGCTCAGATGGTCCCACAGCCCACCAATCCACCCACCATAACACCGCTCAGATGGTCCCACAGCCCACCAATCCACCCACCATAACACCCTCTCCCCCCTCCCCCCCCCCCCCCCTCTCTCTCTCTCTCTCTCTCTCTCTCTCAGAGAGAGAGACACATTGGCAGTAGCTGCATTTAGATTAGCAGTAGTGGAAAAAGTACATGGTACTCACATTCTTTACTTAAGTAAAAGTGTCAATACTGCAATGTAGCCTAAACCTATAGTATACTCTGTTACAAGTAAAAGTCCAGAATTAAAATTGTATACACGAGTAAAAGTACAAGAGTATTGGTATCAAAATGTACTTAGTTACCATTTAAGTAGAATACATGATGCAGAATGTACGCATTTTCCAAATGTACTGTATAAACTGCATTGTATTTAGGGCTGAAGTGGTTACTGTATGTTTTTTTATAATAATCAAAATGTACTTAGTTACCATAAGTAGAATACATTATGCAGAATGTACGCATTTTCAAATGTATAAACTGCATTGTATTTAGGGCTGAAGTGGTTACTTACTGTATGTTTTTTAATAATAATCAAAATCTACAAAGTAACTATAATTGTAGTAGAGTAAAAGTGTAAATAGTTGTGAGATGTATAGTGGAGTAGTGGAAGTGTGTGTAGCGCCCAGGATTACATTAGACAATTGGCACTGGGTGAAAAAACTGGGTTGCAAAATCGTGGGTTAAAAATGATTAAAAAAATAAAAAACAGTTACATGTGCTCAGCGAAGCGATTACAAACTCATAAATGATTTACGACCGTCGGATGCGCGACCACTGAATAACACGCTGGAGGCCAGGCTCCATGGCTTTGACTCCAGAGCCCGACGCCAGCATGTCACTAACCAGACCCATTTAGGCCTGAATTATTTTTTTAATTCTAAATCCTGACAGTTTTCTGAAATACCTATGTTTCTAGGCCTATATCACTCAATATTTCATGTCAAGGACCTCAAAAAATGATCTGTAATTGGCCTCCGAGACCCCCCCCATCTGAAAATATGTTGATCCAGGGACCCTCCAAGAAGCAAAGATTTGAGTTGAAAAACATGCGTTCTGAAAAAATATATTCCAAATTTGAGGCACAATTTCACGATTTTTCAAAAATAGCAGACCTGCAAGCAATAGCAGACCTACAAGCTCATAGCGCGCCACCGAGTGGCGCGCTATGAGCTTGTAGATCTGCTATTTTTAAATAGCTAAAGCATAACGTAATGCTAACACCAAAAGGGGTTCCCGCCCAGAATGGGTTGAGAGAGCTAACCCGACAGCTCCTTGCTGCATCGCGGCGAGTGCATTGGTTTGGCCACGCCATTCGCCAGAGGAACATCTGACACGCTGGACTTTAATCCTCAGCAAGCTGGTTGGAGACGACTGAGAGCCCCCCCCCCCCCCCCCCCCCCCCCTCGCACCCGCTGGCTGGCTGTAATAGCTCACCATGGACATAACGCTCGAACCTTTTGAGAATATACAGCGCTTTGAAAATCCTGTTATAATGGATGCTCAATGGAGCTATGGGATTAAAAAAAAAATCCCATAGCTGGTGGGTACAGACAGACGGACGGAGGCTCTCCATACTAACCGGAGCAGAATGCTAAAAAGGTAAACATGTGGTCGCTGCTTTCATATAATGGAGTATACGGTTGTCTACGGTATACGTACGTGTTGATTAGCACCAGTATAGGTACCGTTAGCCTAGCTTAGAGTATACGGTTGTCTATACGGTACGTACGTATGGATAGCACCGGTAGGTACCGTTAGCCTAGCTTAGAGTATACGGTTGTCTATACGGTACGTACGTATGGATAGCACCGGTAGGTACCGTTAGCCTAGCTTAGAGTATACGGTTGTCTATACGGTACGTACGCGTAGATAGCACCAGTAGGTACCGTTAGCCTAGCTATATGTTTATAAACGTAGTGAAAAGGTTAAATACAGTGCTTGAGTAAACGAGTAAATGTAGTCCTATTTACACCACTGATGATTAGATAGGCAAAATAAGCAGTCCCCAATCATTATTATTATTATGATTAGATAGGCAAAATAAGCAGTCCCCATTCATTCTAAACTCACAGAAAGCAACCATGAAAATCTACAATCTCACACATCAGCAAACTCTCCTCCATGACCTATAGCCCGCCCCCCCCCCCCCCCCAGGCTCATTATTACCAGATGTGTCTTTTCCAACTCAGTGAGTAAAAACCAACACAATGACATCATCTTTTAAAGGCCTCCCTTGTCAAATTGGAGGTGACCCTTCCTCCATTATGCACAGACCCGATCTCCCTCTTGTTTTACTGAAACTAGAGGCTATAACAGTCATTTGAAAACGTCCCTTACAGGCACTTTACACAATATATGTGACCAGATTTGACTGAGAGACTGCCATCGCGCAAATTCCAGCTTTTCACCAGAGGAGAAACACTTTTTTTTCTCCCCAAAATGAGTTAATAGCACAAACAGACTCTTCACATACTAGAGCATGTCTGAAATAAGTGTCAGAGCTGAGATCGACATGTAAATATGAAATAAATGCCCAGAAGTGAACGTTTCAAGCCTGTTTTCTGCAAGACATTACTCTATAAGCCATATCTCTAAAACTGGTGGGTTAAACTGAACAACCAATATGTCAATTTGAAGCTATATGATTCCCTGCTTCCATATTGACGAAAATTGACAAAAAAAAAAAAAAAGAAGAAGAAAATGCATTATGGCCTGGGTTTCTGCATAGTGAGTGCATTTACTACCAGCTAAGCTAAGCCTGCCAATTGTATTTATTTTACACCTGTTTTAATACTAATGTATTGTTCTGGTATTGAGTGAGAAGAGATTTTGTAACTTTTGTACTGGTTCAAATTTGTGCAAGCTAAATAAATGAGACATGTTCTTACTCTTGGATTTAACCTTTGTGTGTTTAAATCATTCAGTTGATAAAACCTTTACAATTATACAAGCTTTTTACTAAATGTACTCTGCTTTCATGCCAGAAGACTGGAGTTGATCATGCTAAAATTCTATTTAATTGTTTTTAATAAAAAATAAAACACTGCTTTAGAATCGGAAAAAAATCTTTTTTGAATCGAGAATCGGAAAAATCGAAAAGATCGTTTTTGAATCGAATCGTCACCCCAAGAATCGGAATCGAATCGAATCGTGGGACACCTAAAGATTCGCAGCCCTAATAAATATATATATACTTATTTTAGTTTTCTTACAAAACATGCATCGACCATTTAAGCCCTATTTTATCCTTTTTCTATTTGAAAATAGACAGTTGAATCATGTGAATTTGAAACTTTCAAGGAGCCAAATGAGAGCAGACCCAGAGCAGGATGAGTGAGGAATCAGGCAATGAACTCAGACGAGTGTGAAGGTTTTAACCACTTGAAGCCTCTAGTCTTACTCTTAAGGTCCCTCTCCACCAAACAGACTTGTTTAGACTATTTAATTCTACTTCCAACTAAAACCGTCACAGATTGCAACAGACTGGGCACTTAATCTGCTGTCAGCCGACGACACGGCAACATTTTGTGCACATCCTCAGAGGAAATCCTGTGCAATAACTCCACCTCCATACCATGAGGTGGCAGTATAGTCTGCAGTGCCCAGCCGGAATCAAACAAACGATCAAACGAATCGGTGCGGTACCTTTAGACTGCAGAACCGGACTAAAGCCACTGCACTTTGACCACTTCCATCCGTGTAGATCTTTGGTTTAAGTGCCTCATATGTAAACAACATGTGATCAAAGGCTACCCTCCATATAGAGTGCATTGCGCATTCTGTTAATCAGCGCCACCTGGTGGTCACCAGGTTAGGCTTTGGTTGCCAATTCGCCCATTATAAAATAAAAGAAAGAAATTGTAATTCTATTATGCATGTAATTTCCCGTGCTCCCTTTCCAAGGGAGCACGTCTTGTCGCCCGGGGCATCCGGTACATAATTGGCAATAAAACGTCTTGTCGTTTATGGCTCTTAAACGTAACTGTCGACTCGGGCAGAAACCTTATATACTGTACAGTACAGTACAGTTCAACTTGTTGTTGAAATGAACTATACTTTGAAATACAACGGTGACACGCACAGGTAGAGAAAGTAGCCATTCTACAGGCTCACAACTGTATTTTTCTGTATTTCAAAAAAACTAAAAAACTAAAAACAGTAAGTGAAACTGGTCAGGTGTGTCCTGTGGGTTTTATGAATATTTAAATGATGCAGAGTATTAACTCTATAGTGACACAATTAATGATGACTTAACCCATTCTGACCTGAGATCAGATTCTAAAAAATGTCTGTTTGAAAATGACAGTTTTCTGACAAAAGCTATGTTTCTATGTCAGTCGTTCTTCGATTTTTCAAAAAATAGCAGACCTACAAGCTCGTAGCGCGCCACTCGGTGGCGCGCTATGAGCTTGTAGATCTGCTATTTTTAAATAGCTAAAGCATAGCGTAATGCTAACGCCAAAAGAAAGGGGGTTCCCGCCCTAAAATGGTTTATTGTATCCATTGGAGCACTTGGTTCGTTTTAGTCAGATTCCTGAAAACTAAAGTAACTGTTTTGATGGACATATACCTGTTGTAACCTATACAAGTGCTCCACGGTGACAGTGATGACGTGCTATTGCATTGCACTTTAGTTTTGAATTGTAAATGATGTGTATGGTTTTATCTCCACGGCTGCTGCTATAAAATGTTATTCTTGCTGTGTTTCCTGAAGCATGGCGGGTTGTGGAGGAGCCTGTCGCCTCCCCATCCAACGCTGCGCATAATGAGATGTAAAAATAGAGAGAGTGTTTGTATTGAGTGTGTGTGTGTGTGTGGAGGAGAGAGGAACAACCATCCATGACTGTGTGTGCATCTACTGGCGTACTGATGCAAGGAACTATTGTTTGTGCAGAGCCACGCAATTGGTGTGTGTGTGTGTGTGTCTGTGTGTATTGTGTGTTGTGTGTGCATGCGCATGTCTGTGTTTACACGTGCATATAGGCGTGTGTGCTTACGTGCATGCATGCGTGCGTGCGTGCGCCTGTGTGTGTGTCCTCACCACCTGGCGAGCGGGGCATCATAATTAGCTATTAGCTTCGGTGTAATTTGCCAATCCCATAATAGCCGTATGTCGCCGGGGGGGCGACTGGGAAATCAATATTCCGCATAGCAACTGCAGCTTCCGCCTGATATTTACATCAAGATGATTGACAGGCGAGAAATTCAATTACAGAGAGAGAGATGGAGAGAGAGAGATGGAGAGAGAGAGAGAGAGAGAGAGAGAGAGAGAGAGAGAGAGAGAGAGAGAGGGATGGAGAGAAAGCATAGAAAGATAATCTGTGACATGATGCCAGGTTTGAGGCTGATTACACCTCCATTGACTTGTATACAGGTATGTTGTCAACATACGTAAACAACACACACACAATGTGAAATACTGATCAGTGAGACTAGCCTCGGACGGACAGACAGACAGACAGACAGACAGACACAAAAGCGAGAGAGAGAGATTAGAGGAGACAGAAACACCTGTGTTGCCCTTCTGAAGCACCTCCATTAAAGCACCAGGAAAAGGTAATAAAGACCCAAACTGAATTTCACCAACGCTGATCGTTGTCTGCAAAATGAGGAACGGCATAACCGGCGGGCGCCTGGAAGGTAAAGTACCGATCCACCCACCGTAGAGGGCTGTCTCTGTAGGACCCCCACATTCATATGTATTTGACCCTATCTCCTGACCTACGGTCTGGGGACGCGCAGCCTGCTCAATGGGAGGAGTATAGGACAGAGCTTAACCCATTCTGACCTGAGATCAGACTCTAAAAATGTTCTTCTGAATCCTGACAGTTTTCTGAAAAAGCTATGTTTCTATGTCAGTGGTTCTTCGATTTTTCAAAAAATAGCAGACCTGCTATTTTTTCAATAGCTAAAGCATAGCATAATGCTAACACACCAAAAGGGTTTCCCAGAACTTCCCACGCAAAATGGGTTAAAGTATACGTCGTCCCGGTGGGGGCTCCTCGCTGGAGTGGAGCCAGTATAGGGAACAGTACAGGGTACAGTACAGGGTACAGTATAGGGTACAGTATAGGGTACAGTACACAACATCTGTGGCAAAGCAGTGGGAATTTTCATTATCATTTTGATAATTAGTCTAAAAAAAGAAAAGTAACAAAAAAGAGAAACAACTTATAACTAAAACCAAATCACCTCTATAGAGCGTCGCAGTCCCTCCCCCTTTCAGAACGACGATAATTTATAAGAAGAAAAACAAAACAAATAGTGTTGTCTCCTGCCTTTATTTTCTTCTTTCTAATGATTTGATCGGCCCAAAATATTGTGTTCATTGTCATGATTTGTCACGATCCGAGTTGGCTTTGTCCGCGGCGTAACCGTCTTTAAATAAATACTTAAAGAAAATCCTATGGTCAGAATGCATTGCATTTCATTTCCTGGGCCAGGCGATTAAGCATATTTATATACCAGGCTTAATCCATTCTGAACGGGAACCCATTTTGGTGTTAGCATCATGTTATGCTTTAGCCATTGAAAAATAGCAGATCTACAAGCTCATAGCGCGCCACCGAGTGGCGTGCTACGAGCTTGTGGTTCTGCTATTTTTGAAAAACATCGAAGAGCGACTGACATAGAAGACATTTTTAGAATCTGATCTCAGGTCAGAATGGCTTATGGGACAAGTGTTATTTTTTTCTCCGGAGGCGCGCTGCAATCAGTCACCTCATTACCTGCACCGCCACACAGCCAATGTCCCACAGATTGATTTTTCCCAGTCAGCCAAATAAAAAGGCAGAAATCACATTTAAAAGTGTCAGAACAACAATCTATCTCGGGAACCAAATGCAAAAACAATCCCATAGAGACAAACAGAAAAGCACACACACCTAACGGGGCCAAATAACCCTGAATGCTGACCCAAAACGCAGAACAAATAAGTCAGCCCATGACTTATTCACTCTGCTACGGAAAACGGACAAATCTCTGCCCTCTAGATATAGGAAAAAAAAACGATATAGAAAGAGCTGAGAGTGTGCCAGCCAGGATACCTGGGCAAAAACACCAGCTGCGTTCAATACGGGTTGGTTTTTAGGGGATAGAAACAGAACCGTAGGGATAGGATGTTGCATGAGACGCTCTTAATCGCTTGCATGTCACATTCCAAAATTACAATCATCACTTCGCCTCTCGACAGAAACCTAGAGGGATTTCACCAGCAGCATATCGCAGCATATCGCATATCACCAATTCACCTGGAATAGGTACAACCTGGAATAGGTACAATTCACCTGGAATAGGTACAATTCACCTGGAATAGGTACAATTCACCTGGATTAGGTACAACCTGGAATAGGTACAATTCACCTGGAATAGGTACAATTCACCTGGAATAGGTACAACCTGGAATAGGTACAATTCACCTGGAATAGGTACAATTCACCTGGAATAGGTACAATTCACCTGGATTAGGTACAACCTGGAATAGGTACAATTCACCTGGAATAGGTACAATTCACCTGGAATAGGTACAATTCACCTGGATTAGGTACAATTCACCTGGAATAGGTACAACCTGGAATAGGTACAATTCACCTGGAATAGGTATAAATTCAGCTGGAATAGGTACAATTCACCTGGAATAGGTACAATTCACGTGGATTAGGTACAATTCACGTGGATTAGGTACAATTCACCTGGAATAGGTACAACCTGGAATAGGTACAATTCACCTGGAATAGGTATAAATTCACCTGGAATAGGTATAAATTCACCTGGAATAGGTACAATTCACCTGGAATAGGTACAATTCACCTGGAATAGGTACAACCTGGAATAGGTACAATTCACCTGGAATAGGTACAATTCACCTGGAATAGGTACAATTCACGTGGATTAGGTACAATTCACCTGGAATAGGTATAAATTCACCTGGAATAGGTATAAATTCACCTGGAATAGGTACAATTCACCTGGAATAGGTACAATTCACCTGGAATAGGTATAAATTCACCTGGAATAGGTATAAATTCACCTGGAATAGGTATAAATTCACCTGGAATAGGTACAATTCACCTGGAATAGGTATAAATTCACCTGGAATAGGTACAATTCACCTGGAATAGGTACAGAAGCATCACATGGCATGCATGATCAGCCGTGGTCTGGCTGTGATGAGTGGACCGATCTCATTCTTCCAGTTTATATGATTACATTGGACTGTACTGTTAAAAATGCCTGCAGGACACACATGACGGAACCAGTGTGAGGCACGGATATGGGCTTTAACCTGACACACTGGACAGAACCAGTGTGAGGCACAGATATGGGCTTTAACCTGACACACTGGACAGAACCAGTGTGAGGCACAGATATGGGCTTTAACCTATAGACACACTGGACAGAACCAGTGAGAGGCACGGATATGGACTTTAACCTGACACACTGGACAGAACCAGTGAGAGGCACAGATATGGGCTTTAACCTATAGACACTGGACAGAACCAGTGTGAGGCACAGATATGGGCTTTAACCTATAGACACACTGGACAGAACCAATGAGAGGCACGGATATGGACTTTAACCTGGACACAGCAGGGATCCGTACCACCTGACTCCTCCTCCTCCTCCTCCTCCTCCTCCTCCTCCCCCTCCCCCTCCCCCTCCCCCTCCTCCTCCTCCTCCTCCTCCTCCCCCTCCCCCTCCCCCTCCCCCTCTCCTCCTCCTCCTCCTCCTATACCTCCTCCTCCTCCACCTCCTCCTCCTCCTCCTCCTCTCTCGTCCCTTCAGAGCGCTGACCTTATCTTCTGCTCACACTGAGCTCATGGATTAATTGCCTCACCGCATGAAGCTAACAGCAGGTGTAGCACAGCCTTCCCACACTCTCCTGACTGCCAGTGCATTCTCTCTGTGTGTGTGCGTGTGCATGTGTGTGTGCGTGCGTGTGCGCGCTGTGTCTCACCCAGGTGTTGTCTGCTCCGTTATACGTTTCTAGCAGTTAGGGCTGGGCCAGCTAACGAAAACATACATCGAAAAATCGATATTCAACCAATACTAGCATACTTAATCTTGCTCATGTGGTTATATTATTATTAACGGAATAATCGAGAAGCAAAACTGCATGAGAAAACCATAGCTGGCCTGTTTGGAGTAATCCCTGAGACAGACAGACAGACAGACAGACAGACAGACAGACAGACAGACAGACAGACAGACAGACAGACAGACAGACAGACAGACAGACACTATCCTACCAGTACAAGCACTGTATAGTGCTGACGTGTGGAGAAATAAGATTTAAAAGTTTCTCAGCTCAAAATATATTTGTAAAAATAAATCACACCTGTGTGAACTGAGTGGTGCAACTCCCCTCTCTCCCCTCCCCCCCCCCCCCCCCCTCCTCTCTCTCTCTCTCATTAGCAGGCAACAGTGCAGCACTGTCTCTCTCTCTCTCTCTCTGTTTCTGGCACAACAGCTCCCCTACTGGTACTCATAGTCATACTGGTGCTCATTAAGGTCACATAGGTGAACACGGACATTGCTGTTCCTTGGAGTGGTTGCACCACTCAAAAACAATACATGCTACACTACCATGTAATTGAATCACAAAACAATAAAACAAGATTACAACTTAATACATGTGAGATCTAATTCTCACAAACGCGATACATTAATCGTTTAAAAGCAGCGGTGGAAAGTAATTATTTACTCAGGAAAACCTTTTCCTTTTTACTCCACAACAAGTATTAGACATTAGACAATGATTCAGATCATTATTACAAAACACACAATTGAGCCCTATTTTACACTTACACTATACTTTTGAACGATTGTGTCAAATTTAGAAAATGTGCATGTCAGTATGTTTGCTTTTGGTACAATTTACAATTAACAATTTAGGCATTTAGCAGACGCTCTTAATCCAGAGCGACTTACATTTAAGCAAGAACAAAAGCATGGGAATACATCACATAAAAGCATTTATCATGAAACATGCGTAAGCTATCCACAGTTTTGGAGCCAGAAGGGAGAAGAGTTTGGGACGTGTGGAGCGTTGTCCCGGCGTTTTTAGTGAGGGTACTTCCAGTTTCCCTGCGTTGGCTGATCTGAGTGCGCGGGAGGGTTTGTAGGGTTCAATCATACTTGCAAGATATGGGGGAGCCATACCTTTGGTTGCTTTGAATGCCAGCATCAGAGTTTTGTATTCTGTGCGGGCAGCGACCGGGAGCCAGTGGAGGGAGCGGAGCAGGGGGGAGACATGTGAGAATTTTGGCTGGTTGAAGACCAAGCGAGCTGCTGCATTTTGGATCAGCTGGAGAGGCTTAAGTGCACATGCTGGTAGGCCAGTAAGGAGGGAGTTACAATAGTCGAGTTTTGACAAGACTGTTGTCTGGATTAGGAGCTGGGCTGATTCCTGGGTGAGGAACGGTCTAATTCGTCGTATGTTATAGAGTGTGAACCTACATGGTACTTTTGACCTGAGATCAGAATATATAAATGTCTTCTACATCCTGACAGTTTTCTGAAAAAGCTATGTTTCTATGTCAGTCGTTCTTCGATTTTTCAAAAATATCAGACCTACAAGTTTGTAGATTGTAGATTGAGCTTGTAGATCTGCTATTTTTTCAAAAGCATAACATAATGCTAACACCAAAAAGGGGTTCCCGCCCCCAAAATGGGTTAAAAGTATATTTCGATGCCAATATTATTTTGTTGCAACTTTTTTCAACTTTAATACAGGACTTTTACTTTAGAAAAGTACTTCTACCACCCCACTGTTTGAAAGTTTCTGAGTAAATCTGAAACAGCATCAATGAGCATAGTTTGCATCAGTAAGCACTTTGTGGAATGAATCACTTTGCATTCTCATGTCTGCTTGTCTGAGCTTGGGGCACTGATCTTAGAAAGTGTGACATTCAATGACACCCACAACTCCAGGGGAAAGAAAGCAGCGATTTGCATCAACGCAGCTTAACCCATTCTGACCCGAGATCAGATTCTAAAAATGTCTGTTTGAAAATGACAGTTTTCTGAAAAAGCTATGTTTCTATGTCAGTCGTTCTTCGATTTTTCAAAAATAGCAGACCTACGAGCTCGTAACGCGCCACTCGGTGGCGCGCTATGAGCTTGTAGGTCTGCTATTTTTCAATAGCTAAAGCATGACATGATGCCAACACCAAAAGGGTTTCCCGCACAAAATGGGTTAATTATACATGACATCGGGTTGAGTGGCCGGGAAATGAATGAATCTGCATAATATCCTCCCTTCCTCCCAACGTCTGGCTTCAGAGGAAATCAGAAGACAAACAATGTGGAATAGTTTCATAGAAGTATACAGAAGATCACCTTTAAGAAATTATTGCGCACAGTATTGCAATATGAATTTAACAAAGTAAGTAAAGTAAGTAATCAGTCCAACATCTGCAAACGTGCTGAACAACGTACGTCTTGGAGCTTGCGGAACTCGTCTCGTTCCTGACCGCATCCCTGTCGTGGCAATAATCACGGTAAACCACACCCTCTCGTGTAATATTGCTTAACTTCGTGTCAATTAAGACTACATTGGGGAGAAAGAGGGGTAATAGAAAAGAAAATAATAAAAAAGAAAGAAAGAAAGAAACTAGGCCACAAAGCTAAATGTGATACATTGGGGGCGTATCCAAGGAGTGTGTCTACTCTCGAGGTGAAGAAACGGTCTGCCATGGAGAAGACAATCATTTTAAAGGTTTTATGACATTCATTTTCATTTATTTTTCTTTTTTCTTTTAGGTTTTATGACCTCAATTACACCCAAAAAACCTGAACTTTGAACATTCTGTGGTCTGAAGTTTTTTTGGGGGTTTGGAAGCTTGTAAGCCTTTTGAGCTACAATGAAAACAGGCAACACAGTGAAAACAGTGAAATCTGCTGGCAAATCCCATTGACATATATGGGATTTGCAGGATCTTACATCACAATCTGCCGGCAAATCAGAGCACCTGTTTGAGCCAGAAAACCCCAGATCACAGAAAATCTACTGAATGTTAAAAGGTTTTTTGGGTGCAATTGAGATTAGAAAACCTAAAAAAAATAAGAACAATTCCAAAACCTTCTTTTTAATGTCACAATCCCTTTAAACTAAGCTGTATAGATGTGAAATTAATGACTATTGAGCAACTGAACCTTTATCCGCTGAAACGAGTACCGTACCGTAGGTCGCTTACAATCAAACGCTGCTGTCCATCCGTGCACGTGCGTGCATGTGCATGTGTGTGTGTCTTTCTGGCACAGTTACCGATGGGTATAGAGGGTATATGCACATGCATAAAGTGAGTGGCAAAGTGAGTTTAACGTCGCTTATTACATGGCTTGGTTGAATGCTTGATTCCGATTGGTTTATCGTTGAATTCAGCTGTGAGTTATGTGTTGATAACAGACCGCTCCGCTCTATAACAGACCGCTGCCTAATCAAACCCTCGGAGCACCAGCTGTGTGGCTGCATGCGCACCGCTTGATTTACTGCTGTTTCCAACGTGACAGCCATGATGTAAACACACACACACACACACACACACACACACAATGTCATTTACAGCTAAACATTGCTCTCAAAAATGTTTTTGGAAACATTTGAGCGAGAAATAGAGTTAGCAGTAAAACCCGAAAATGGATTATTCTCGACAATAAGCCTCTCTGACCTCTCTGACCTCTCTGACCTAGTAATAGAAGAGGAACAATATAGCGTTTCTATTAATATTTACTTCATAACTATGTTTGTCAGTTATATAATTCACTTGACAAAAACGTCAGACGGTGATTCGAAAAAAATCTCTAAACTCAAAGAGTTCTTATCCAACAAGGTCATAAAATATAGCCACAATAATGTATTCAATTTCTATGCAGAAGCTCCTCCCATGCAACACATCTCTCTCCTGCCCCAGTGAGTGTGTTTTGCTGGGACTTTGCTGGAGTGTATGTGGAGAACATGCTCTGCTCTCTACAGCGTGCCTAACACTCTGCAAAACACAACTCTGAGAATGTGTTAGGACAATTAGGACAGCTTTCCCACAACTTTGAGATGTTTTGATAACGGAGCCAGGAAAGGCCTCATGCAACCTGAACACGGAGTTGGGGAAGTTTTCCTCTCCAAACTAGAGCAGTGTGGTACAAAACAGTGGTGTGATCGCCGCCCATTTCTTGTGGGTTGCGAACCCAATATCTTTTATATTTTTTGTTATTATTAAAAAGAAAAAGGAAAACGATCCTCCATGATCTGGATGATGGGGTTCAAGTGGTTAATGTAGTTTCAGGGAGGAGAGGACACCTTTAGACTTTAGATTTAAGTGCTTGTATAGTGAACATATAGTGAACAGGTGACTGACGTTATAGTGAACAGGTGACTGACGTTATAGTGACGTTATAGTGAACAGGTGACTGACGTTATAGTGAACAGGTGACTGACGTTATAGTGACGTTATAGTGAACAGGTGACTGACGTTATAGTGAACAGGTGATTGACGTTATAGTGAACAGGTGACTGACGTTATAGTGAACAGGTGACTGACGTTATAGTGACGTTATAGTGAACAGGTGACTGACGTTATAGTGAACAGGTGACTGACGTTATAGTGAACAGGTGACTGACGTTATAGTGAACAGGTGACTGACGTTATAGTGAACAGGTGACTGACGTTATAGTGAACAGGTGACTGACGTTATAGTGAACAGGTGACTGACGTTATAGTGACGTTATAGTGACGTTATAGTGAACAGGTGACTGACGTTATAGTGAACAGGTGACTGACGTTATAGTGAACAGGTGACTGACGTTATAGTGAACAGGTGACTGACGTTATAGTGACGTTATAGTGACGTTATAGTGAACAGGTGACTGACGTTATAGTGAACAGGTGACTGACGTTATAGTGACGTTATAGTGAACAGGTGACTGACGTTATAGTGAACAGGTGACTGACGTTATAGTGACGTTATAGTGAACAGGTGACTGACGTTATAGTGAACAGGTGACTGACGTTATAGTGAACAGGTGACTGACATTATAGTGAACAGGTGACTGACGTTATAGTGACGTTATAGTGAACAGGTGACTGACATTATAGTGAACAGGTGACTGACGTTATAGTGAACAGGTGACTGACGTTATAGTGACGTTATAGTGACGTCATAGTGAACAGGTGACTGATGTTATAGTGACGTAATAGTGAACAGGTGACTGACGTTATAGGGAACAGGTGACTGACGTTATAGTGACGTTATAGTGACGTTATAGTGAACAGGTGACTGATGTTATAGTGACGTAATAGTGAACAGGTGACTGACGTTTCAATGTCTATGAAGTCTTCCTCAGAGCCATGCACTGGTGGAAGAAGTACTCACATTTACTGTATCAATACTGCAATGTAAATATACTCTGGTAGACAATTTACTTGAGTAAAAAAAATACAAAAAGATTACTTAAAGTTTTCAGACTCCGGCGGGAGATTGGGAGCGAATCAGTTCTGACTGCAATGGGAAGTGCATTCCATAGTTTTGGAGCCAGAAGGGAGAAGAGTCTGGGACGTGTGGAGCATTGTCCAGGGTGTTTTAGAGAAGGGAGAAGAGTCTGGGACGTGTGGAGCGTTGTCCAGAGTGTTTAAGAGAAGGGAGAAGAGTCTGGGACGTGCGGAGCGTTGTCCAGGGTGTTTTAGAGAAGGGAGAAGAGTCTGGGACGTGTGGAGCGTTGTCCAGGGTGTTTTAGAGAAGGGAGAAGAGTCTGGGACGTGTGGAGTGTTGTTCAGGGTGTTTTAGAGAAGGGAGAAGGAGTCTGGGACGTGTGGAGCGTTGTCCAGGGTGTTTTAGAGAAGGGAGAAGAGTTTGGGACGTGTGGAGCGTTGTCCAGAGTGTTTTTGAGAAGGGAGAAGAGTCTGGGACGTGTGGAGCGTTGTCCAGGGTGTTTTATAGAAGGGAGAAGAGTCTGGGACGTGTGGAGCGTTGTCCAGGGTGTTTTAGAGAAGGGAGAAGAGTCTGGGACGTGTGGAGTGTTGTTCAGGGTGTTTCAGAGAAGGGAGAAGGAGTCTGGGACGTGTGGAGCGTTGTCCAGGGTGTTTTAGAGAAGGGAGAAGAGTTTGGGACGTGTGGAGCGTTGTCCAGAGTGTTTTAGAGAAGGGAGAAGAGTCTGGGACGTGTGGAGCGTTGTCCAGGGTGTTTTATAGAAGGGAGAAGAGTTTGGGACGTGTGGAGCGTTGTCCAGGTGTTTTAGAGAAGGGAGAAGAGTCTGGGACGTGTGGAGCATTGTCCAGGGTGTTTCAGAGAAGGGAGAAGAGTCTGGGACGTGTGGAGCGTTGTCCAGGGTGTTTTAGAGAAAGGAGAAGAGTTTGGGACGTGTGGAGCGTTGTCCCGGCGTTTCTAGGGAGGCTACTGCCAGCTTCCCATCGTCGGCTGATCTGAGCGCTCGGGAGGGTTTGTAGCGTGCGATCAGACTTGCGAGATATGGCGGTGGCGTACCTTTGGTTGCTTTGAATGCCAGCATCAGAGTTTTGTATTCTGTGCGGGCAGCGACCGGGAGCCAATGGAGGGAGCGGAGAAGGGGAGTGACATTTGGTTGATTGAAGACTAAGCGAGCTGCGGCATTTTGGATCAGTTGGAGATGCTTAAGTGCGCGTAGGCCAGTAAGGAGGGAGTTAAAGTAAGCAGGGAGTTACAGTAGTCACGTTATGACATGACTGATGTCTGGATAAGGAGCTGGGCTGACTCCTGGGTGAGGAATGGTCTAATTCATCGTATGCACGCACACGCACACACACACACACACACCCCCACACACCCACACACCCACACAGCCACACAGCGCGTAGCGGGGATTAAATGATTGACTGGGCAAATTAGCATCGCTAATTGGGGAGGGTATTCGCATCTCCGGCCGATAGGCGATAACGTGTTTGCCGACGTGCTAATGGTGGGACCATTGAAAACAAAGGCGGCTTGCATGCTGTGGTTTTGCTGTACTAACAGACATTTGCATGCACAAGGGCTGCCAAAGTAAGCTATCATTTGCTGTTTTTCTCCCCCTCTCTCCGAAGTTAGACTGGGCAAGCTCAAATCTCACGCCGGTGACACACACACACACACACACACACACACACACACACACACACACACACACACACACACACACACACACACACACACACACACACACACACACACACACACACACACACACACACACACACACACACACACACACACACACACACGACTATTTATCTCTCGTGTTGATTCAATGCTGTGCAGCGCAGTGAGGCAACTCAGGCAAGACTCCTGTCATCTCTCTTAAAAGGTTCCTCCCATAAACTTCACTTGAAAATTAAGTTTAAGAAACTTTAATAATTATGTGCGTGTGTGTGTGCCAGCCTCCCAGGGACCCCCCAGGGATCAAGACAAGATTTGTGTAAAAAAAAACAAAAAAACCCACAAAATGGTCAAAATAGCTTGTGCTGCGACATAGAGCTTGTAGATCTGATATTTTGGAATAGCCAACGCTAAAATCGCAAAACGTGACGATCATGTATTGCCATGACAATACGGTGGTGGTGGTGTGAGTAAAAACAATCTGTGGTCAGGTCACCCAGCTCTGAGGACCAGGTGGAGTACTTTGTTTGAACAGTACTGCAGTTCCAACAAAGTTCAAACGAGTAGTTGAATGGCAGCAACGTGCGTGTGTGTGCGTGTGTGAGTGTGTGCGTGCCAGTGTTGTTTTCGTCGACTAAAACTAAGACGAAAAATGTTCGTCGACTACCTATTTTCACTGACAAAAACAAATGGAAACTAAATGATAACTAAGCTACGATGAATAAAACTAAGACTAAATATACTGACAATTTCGTCGACAAATAAAAACTAGACTAAAATGTTAGGAAGGGACTAGTGGACAAGAGATCCACTATAAGTAATTTTACACTTGGTTGCATGCTGAAAATAGCCAATCTACAAGCTCACAACGCGTCGCAACGCGACGCGTTGTGAGCTTGTAGATCGGCTATTGTAAAAACACTCATTACGACGGCATCAAGACCCGCCAAAATACATTTTAGTCGACTAAATCAACTGTAGATTTAGTCTACTAAAATCTTATGACAAAACACTAAGACATTCCAGGTGACTAAAACGTGAATAAAACTAAATTAAGTTTCAGTCCAACGACTATGACTAAACTAAAATAGAAATTTGCTGCCAAAAACAACACTGGTGCCTGTGTGCGTGCGTGTGTGCGTGCGTGGTTGGATCTTGAAAACATAGACAGATAGATACCTTCGTTATCCCACAGGGGAAAATCAGTAAACAGAGTAGACATATAGAAGACACCCCGGTGGCTTATAAATCTACTGTCAGGCGGCATTTTCCCCATTTAACCCTCTAAGACCCAGCGTTGCTTTATAGCAACAAGTTATATTTTAATGCATTACTTAATTATTATTATTTTCTTCTGTTCTTTTTTTCACCTAAACGTCATCAGTGATGTTCATTTCAATGCCATTGGTCATGATATTTGCATATAAATACCCCCCACAGAGGCTGAAAATTCACACAAATTAAAAGTTTCTGGACTCTTTCTGGATTTTTAACCTATGACTTTTGACCTTTAACCCTAATAAAAGTAAGTCAAATAATTGTAATATATGTTTTTTTGTGATCATTAGAATGTCTAGAACATGTTTTATTCATTATTGTGAAAGATATCCCCCAAATGTAAATTATTAATTTATTATATTATTATATAATTATTATACATTTTTCATCAAACTTTATTTTTTTATTTTTTTTAACATCTTTTATAGTCTTAGTCCTAGTAGTACAAAGTAGTAGTAAGGTTGAAATCTATTTTTTTGCAAGTAGAAATTAATGCGGGTCTTAGAGGGACACGAAGTGGCGACAGTAAGAAAAAGATGGACCGTTACTGAGATGGTAACATATTGCACACGGTAGGAGGTGAAACAGCAGCGTCTGCTGGGGGTCATTCACAGGAACAGCAGGCCGAACGAGAACCCGGAAGTGAGCTTCAATTCCAGCAAATGGGTTTTGCCCCGTGGTGGTTGCGCCTTGGATAAGTCTTATATAAATACACCATTTAACCATTTAGTTGCAGATTAAACTTTGACTCATTGACTATAATTATCGTCAGCGTGGTGTAAAGTATTAAATCAAAATAAGTGAACAACGTTTCGGCCTCGGAGGTTCAAAGATGGCCGATTTCATTTCGCCAACAAAAGTGGCTTCAAAGCGCTCTGTATAGAAACCAATGGGGCTCGCTTTGTCCATATGTTTACAGTCTAGAGGCTGTCCATATGTTTACAGTCTAGAGGCTGTCCATATGTTTACAGTCTAGAGGCTTTGTCCATATGTTTACAGTCTAGAGGCTTTGTCCATATGTTTACAGTCTAGAGGCTTTGTCCATATGTTTACAGTCTAGTCTAGTTTAATTTTAGATCATATCTTTGGAAACAATCATCAACATATTGCTCTATTTACAGTACCTGTTGTCACTCCGAGCTTCCTGACCATACAGGAAGTGCTCCTGTTGTACAGTGACGTGATTGGCGGACTCGTCCTTGCTGATGGTGACGACGGGGTATCCCATTTGTCGAGTCCACTTGTCCATCACCGCGCTGACGTCGATGTCCCGCCCCTCTGAACGCAACGCCTGTTTGGAAAATATTTAGAAGGTTTTTTCTTAGTTTCCTGAAAAACACATCATTTTAATTTAAAATATAAGGTTTTTTTCTTAATTTCCTGAAAAACACAATTTTAATTTAAAATATAAGGTTTTTTCTTAATTTCCTGAAAAACACATAAATTTAATTTAAAATATAAGGTTTTTTCTTAATTTCCTGAAAAACACATCATTTTAATTTAAAATATAAGGTTTTTTCTTAATTTCCTGAAAAACACATAATTTTAATTTAAAATATGAGGTTTTTTCCTAAAATAATTATGATTTTAATTTCCTGAAAAATTAACCCTTTGGAGTCAAGATGTTTCTTCCCCCGACAACTGCCGTTCCCATTTGTTCATTTACGTGACCCGGGTAGGATGCATATATCACGTCAGACTTTGGTGCTCTCTGCCTTTTGGGGGAGTTTTGTGAGTCCTGCAACCAGCAATGTCCGTGCCTACCTATGTGACTATATTTGGTCATGAGCACGAGTATATGACTTATTAGTACCAGTAGGGGGCGCCAGAAACAGAGAGGGATAGTGCTGCTAATGAGAGAGACAGAGAGAGAGAGAGAGAGAGAGAGAGAGAGAGACAGAGAGAGAGAGAGAGAGAGGTGTGTGTGTGGGGGGGGGGGGGTAATTACACCACTCAGTTCACACGGGTGTGATTTTGTATAAAGGTGTGACTCATGTCTGTAAATCTAGGTGAACAGAGAGAGAGAGAGAAATATATATTAAAAACTCAAAGAAAAACTGCAAATAATGCCTGCAGAGCGGAACTTGGCCAATTCCCTCTCATAATTAGCATCCAGAAAAGAGCATTCAAATTCCATAAGCACCTTCAAAATAGTGACCCCACCTCCTACCATCACCAGGCCTTAAAATGCCAAGAGGAGAACATGAGTAGGAGTCCCCTCAGTCAGATGGTCCTGAGTCTTACCCCCACCACCCCTCCCCTGACTAAAACAACCTCCACTAACCACATTATCAAAATGCAACAAGAACATTATATCACATATTGGAAAAACACAACAAAAACCCAAAGTAAATTAGAATGCTATTTGGCCCTCAACCGAGAATACACAGTGGCAAACTACCTGACCACTGTTACTGATGCAAAACTGAGGAAGATGTTGACTATGTACAGACTCAGCGACCACCGCCTGGCAGTAGAAACAGGCAGACACAGACAGAACTGGCTGCCTAGAGAAGACAGACTGTGTTCACTCTGCTCTCAAGGGGAGGTGGAGACGGAACTACACTTTCTGTTACAATGCGACAAGTATAAAGACATCAGAGAATCCTTCTTCCCTAAATTTAAAGAAAAATATAAAGAATTTGAATCCAATAACTCATCACTCCAATATGTTCTGGGAGAACAGTCCAAATGCACAGTTTTGGCAGCAAAATATGTATGGAGTTGTCATTGAAGTATATTTTACTCCCACCACACTAACTACAACTAGACTAAATAGAGACAAAAAGGCTGAATGAGTTTCTCTATTCTAAATAGCAAACTGTAGGCCCTGTACCAAGGCAATGGCATCAAAGCCTCAGCTGATCAGACGATCGGATGAAGGAACACGCAGGCAGAGATGAGCTGAAGTGTAGAGTTGACCATTTATTCAATCAAAAGACAGAGTCCAGAGTGACGGAATAGCATCATCAGCTTCCCCGTGGCCATGCTGTGCCACGGGAGCACACGGACAGACTAACCAACCCGTTGTGGCTAGCCTGCTATCAGACCCTCTCTTTCCTTCACAACATCACATTATATGCAGTTTTACATCAAACAGTGGTTTCTGGGTGTTGGTTGATTTTACATAGATAGGAATAGCAGATGCATACATAATCAAGTGACCTCTTGTTGAGACAATAGTATGCAGATCAACAACTTGCATAGGAATAGTAGATGGCGCCTACGTGTGTTTTGATTCACACCAGGAGTAATGAACAATGCAGATTACTCGACTGAGTGATTGCTTTCAGACCTGCAGACTTCTGCCAGACAGAGAGACTAGACAATAAATTGACGTTAGCACAGACATCATCAACTGACATCATCAACTGAGGGACAGACAGTGGACAGTAGAGACAGGTATATCTGTCTGAGGGACAGACAGTGGACAGTAGAGACAGGTATATCTGTCTGAACAGGGTCATTAAGTTGCTGTTATGTTTATGTTTGTTAATTTATTTTCATTGTTACTGTATTGCTTGTTGTTCATTATTGTTGGGATGTTTATTGACTTTTGTTTTGTTGTATGTACGCTTTGGCAATGTAGAACATATTATCATGCCAATAAAGCATTTTGAAATTGAAATTGAATTGAGAGAGAGAGAGAGAGAGAGAGAGAGAGAGAGAGAGAGGTCCATTCTGTCAGCTCTTTCTCCCCCCCCCCCCTCTCTCTCTCTCTCTCTCTCTCTCTCTCTCTTATTATTATTGTATTCATGTATTAACTTGTGCAGGAGAACACAGTGTGGAACATGCTATTATAAAGAACACAGGGTGGAACATGCTATTATAAAGAACACAGGGTGGAACATGCTATTATAAAGAACACAGGGTGGAACATGCTATTATAAAGAACACAGGGTGGAACATGCTATTATAAAGAACACAGGGTGGAACATGCTATTATAAAGAACACAGGGTGGAACATGCTATTATAAAGAACACAGTGTGGAACATGCTATTATAAAGAACACAGGGTGGAACATGTTATTATAAAGAACACAGGGTGGAACATGCTATTATAAAGAACACAGTGTGGAACATGCTATTATAAAGAACACAGGGTGGAACATGCTATTATAAAGAACACAGGGTGGAACATGCTATTATAAAGAACACAGGGTGGAACATGCTATTATAAAGAACACAGGGTGGAACATGCTATTATAAAGAACACAGGGTGGAACATGCTATTATAAAGAACACAGGGTGGAACATGCTATTATAAAGCTCGAGTCTGACAGTATTATTGTTATCATTAAATACAGTACTCTGGAATAATAATGGTAATTACATAGCAGCCTTTTATATATATATATATCACATCAGCGCGCGCGCGCACAGCCACACACAGCCACACAGCCACAAAGCCACACACACACACACACACACACACACACACACACACACTACCTGAGACAATTTGTTCCAGAGGTCCTGTCTTGCCGCGTTGCTGAACATGTGAGTCGTCAGATAATCCTAAAAAATACCAACAGAAACAAAACAGGTATAAATCAACTGTAACAAAATATATTTTGTTCCCATAATAATAGAAAGATGCCAAGGCTAAAAATGTAATAAAATAAAATAAAAACAGTGTTCGTTTTCATTTCATACGAAAGCAGAACGTAATTACATAGTTAATTAGATTGACCCAGCGGTTGGTTTTTGAAAACAAACCTAATAGAATGTGTTCAATTTAAAACCACTCTGACCCTGAAATCACAGTTCTTTTCACAGACTATTCAATTCAATCCCAGCTCACACTGCGTGAAGAAAAAGGTGTTGCATTATTTCTGTTCACATTGTCCGGGTCTCCGAGTCCTTCACAAGGTAAACCATGAATGTAATTGGTCACTGAGGCAAGGCTGAAGTCTTTGATCACATTATTGACAAGGTGGGACAATAGCAGATATATGTATATACATTGTGAGCTTGCTGTTTTCATGCTGTTTTGAATACTTCCTTTTGTGTAACAATCCTGCATGATGAGGTTTGGCTAAGGGGAAAAATAAAAACATAAAATTGTTGAAATATGGAGATTTGAGGTTTGGCATTAATTCACTAAGGGGAAAAATAAAAACATAAAATTGTTGAAATATGGAGATTTGAGGTTTCTGCGTGCATGTGGGCGTAAGCGTGCACGTATGCTTAGATCGATGTGCACAAGTACGAAAGGGAGAACAGTGTGTGTGTGTGTGTGTGTGTGTGTGTGTGTGTGTGTGTGTGTGTGTGTACGCGCATGTGCGAGGGAACACGGGGAGACCTCTTTGTGTCACATCTCGACTGCGGTCGAAAAATGATGATGATGACAAACTTGTAATGCTTCACAATGTGACACATTGTGAGCTTGTAGATCAGCATGTTCAGATTTGGTGTAGACGGACAGAATCAGCTATGGTGGAATAATAAGAATAATTATGTGCATTTAGGAAAAGTTGTAAACTGTCCCATACTAATTTTGAGGATTTTGTGAAAATGTACATGTGAAAATGTACCGGCAACTCTCAGCTCCACAGTACAAAATATTAAACACTCTGCTTTGCAGAGCCTCTATTAGCCTACTTTTGAGAGAAGCAGCTACTTGATCCTTAGACATGCAGGGAAGGAGCTATAAGCTCACCGTTGAAAACTTCCAAACTGCACACAGACAAAGAAAACGTCCAGAAAGTTTGTCTGACTCTCTTTGGTAAAGTAGGACAAAAAATACAATGTCCCAGACACCAAACTATATCCCCACGACTCCGCGAGCAAGACCTAGCCTGTTGAGTGTCTGAGGCCACATCCACACGCAGACGCTTTTAGCTGTAGCTAAAATTAGATGTGTCCATTATTTGCCCAGTTGTTCAAGGTTCAAGGTTGTTTATTAGTGTCCCCGAAGGGCAAAAGGTTTTACAGCAGGTCATAAGGCACGTTCATTCCTGTCCACTGTCTTCCATCTTTGAGCCGGGTTCCCAGATTATGGCGAGAGAAAAGTTTTATTTTCTCCCCATGCTAGAGATGCTCCGATCAGGTTTTTTGGGGCCGATCGCCGATCACTGGAAGCAGTATCTGCCGATACAGATATTGCCGATACCGATCACAGCGTGGTGAAATCACACACCTTGCAAACTGCGAGTTTGGTGTCCTTTTCTGACACCGTAAACCAGGGATACTCAAATAGCCGAACATGTTGGGCCACATTATGAAAATGGCAAGGGGCCAGGGGCCGGTTGATAAAATGACAACATTAATGTTACTTTTTTTAATTTACAAGTGTCTTGAGACAACTCGTTGTGATTTGACACTATAATAAAATTGAATTGAATTGAATTGAATTGCAATGTGCATTATTTTATGGCTTGCCTATTTTCTCTCTTTTGAATAATTCTGTGCAATTAGCACATTCAACACAAACAACTGTTTCCATAAAACAAACTAACATAGGCTACTTCTCTAGAAGCAGAATCATGAATAGGCCTATTTAATTTATACAAAAGGAGAAGAGAGAAAACAATGTGTTTGTGGCTCAAACTTTGTCTAATATTGTTTTAGAGCAGTGGTTCTCAAACATTTTCATGCCAAGAGCAAGACTTTTTCAATCTACAAAAATAATCCCAAAATGAATCGCTTATAAACAGATTTGGCCAGAAACGACCAGTGTTGCTTCTTTTTGGCTTATTTTGTATAGACCTATAGGTTGCTTGTTTCTGCCATAGAGTTATACTGGCAACACCTCTGGCTTCTAGCTGGATATGAGCGTGCTGCTCGTTGTCCGTGACTGGGAGATGGGACTGTGGATAGAACTTTCTGTTACAGTTAAATCCATATAAAAGTACCGCGACTGAGACCGCAAGTTAGAATCGTATGTGGATATAACGAGGCACAGCCGTTTACAATGCGATGCAACATTAACAGCGGGGGCTTTTGCACAGGTTTCTCAAGCGCTTTTTTTGGACTGGAACGTACAACACGAGCAAAACCTTTGTGAAATGTAAATGGAAGGCAGTTACTCCGCTACAGTAAACATCCTAACAAGGGGTCTGGGAAGGGAGTGCATTGCAAGGGGGGCTTTGATGACGTTTGTCAACACTGCGTCACCCAGATATTTCATGGTGGTGCTGCCTCTCTCTAGAGAGGAAAAACAAAAAACATGACTAAACTACGTTTTGGCCGTTATCTCTGGAACGGGAGGTCCAATCTGCTCAGTGTAAAGTTTGTTGGATACGTGACAATCAGGACATTAAGCAGGGCGTATCGATCCGATCCGATAGAGGCATTATCGGCCGATCGTGATCGGACGCCGATTGATCGGAGCATCTCTAGCCCGTGCAGTTGTCCAGTGTGTGTGTGTGTGTGCGTGTGCGCAGTGAAAAGGGAAGTGGCCGTTGAATGAGGAAAATGTGATGTCATTTGCATCACAGCACCTACGGTAAAAAATTGCACAATAGCATAGTATGTCGTACAGATGCAAACAGTACGGTAAATGTGCACGTTGGAAGGATGTAATGCAGTGCGTTTAGTTTGCTATATGGCATGCGTTAGTATCTGTGCGAACAGAGTGGTTTGGTAGAAGACGAAAGGATAAACGTGTGTGCATACTGTACTCCTTTGCACCACTTTTACAATTAGGGAAGAAGGATATTTATTCATTGCAATGAAACATCAAATTGAAATGGGAGAGAGACATGCAGGAGAAGAGAACGAGAGAGATAACAACAGGAGATATAATAACATATGTTATTGTGAGATTATAGCCCACCGAAGTCGTGACCCGTTCTCTCTCGCGCGCACGCACGCGCACACGCACGCACACACACACACACACAACAAGATAACAGAAGATAGCTCCTCTCCTCTCCTTTATCCACTCTCCTCTCCCTTTCCATTATCCACTCTTCTCTCATTATCTCCTCTCCTCTCCTCTATCCACTCTCCTCTCCTCTCCTTTCCATTATCCACTCTTATCTCATTATCTCCTCTCCTCTCCTCTCCTCTCCTCTCCTCTCCTCTCCTCTCCTCTCCTCTCCTCTCCTCTATCCACTCTCCTCTCCTTTCCATTATCCACTCTTATCTCCTCTCCTCTCCTCTCCTCTCCTCTCCTCTCCTCTCCTCTCCTCTCCTCTCCTCTCCTCTCCTCTCCTCTCCTCTCCTCTCCTCTCCTCTCCTCTATCCACTCTCCTCTCCTCTCCATTATCCACTCTTCTCTCATTATCTCCTCTCCTCTCCTCTCCTCTCCTCTCCTCTCCTCTCCTCTCCTCTCCTCTCCTCTCCTCTCCTCTCCTCTCCTCTCCTCTCCTCTCCTCTCCTCTCCTCTCCTCTCCTCTGTTGTCCCCTCCCCTCCCCTCCTCTCCTCTCCTCTAATCTGTTGTCCTCTCCCATTCCCTCGTCTCGTCTAATGGTGCTTGACATTCTATTCTCTCTATATCTCTCGCACAAGTCTTAGTTGATAGCTTTTCCACATGCACAGACAAACACACGCACAAACACACACGCACACGCACACACAGAATAGGTTAATTGAGGTCAAGTTGTCAGATGGAAACGTTAGAACTTCTCTGTTCTCAACATCACGTTTCTCTCCTCCACTCTCCCAGAACTCCTCCTCTCTCTGTTCTCCAGGACATTACAGAACCCAACACAACCCCCTCCTCCTCCTCTCTCTGTTCTCCAGGACATTACAGAACCCAACACAACCCCCTCCTCCTCTCTCTGTTCTCCAGGACATTACAGAACCCAACACAACCTCCTCCTCCTCTCTCTGTTCTCCAGGACATTACAGAACCCAACACAACCCCCTCCTCCTCCTCTCTCTGTTCTCCAGGACATTACAGAACCCAACACAACCCCCTCCTCCTCTCTCTGTTCTCCAGGACATTACAGAACCCAACACAACCCCCTCCTCCTCCTCTCTCTGTTCTCCAGGACATTACAGAACCCAACACAACCCCCTCCTCCTCCTCTCTCTGTTCTCCAGGACATTACAGAATCCAACACAACCCTCCTCCTCCTCTCTCTGTTCTCCAGGACATTACAGAACCCAACACAACCCCCTCCTCCTCCTCTCTGTTCTCCAGGACATTACAGAACCCAACACAACCCCCTCCTCCTCTCTCTGTTCTCCAGGACATTACAGAACCCAACACAACCCCCTCCTCCTCCTCTCTCTGTTCTCCAGGACATTACAGAATCCAACACAACCCTCCTCCTCCTCTCTCTGTTCTCCAGGACATTACAGAACCCAACACAACCCCCTCCTCCTCTCTCTGTTCTCCAGGACATTACAGAACCCAACACAACCCCCTCCTCCTCTCTCTGTTCTCCAGGACATTACAGAACCCAACACAACCCCCTCCTCCTCTCTCTCGGTTCTCCAGGGCATTTTACAGAAAGTAAAGTAAAGTTGTGTTCAAAAGACCATAACGAAAGATGGACACAGGAACAGTGACATCACCATTGGTTTCTACAGACCGTGTTTGAAGCCACACACACACTATAGATGGATTATTATTTTTTGTTTACAAACATTGAGACTGCAGGGCAGCGGTTTCATGTAATATATTCCCAACAGAACCTGTTGTTTTGGGGAGCGCTGGTTTCAGTTCATGCAATTATTGAGACGCTCCTAGCGAGACAAATATACTTATACACCCCACAAACGGTATTGAGACGCTCCTAGCGAGACAAATATACTTATACACCCCACAAACTGTATTGCGAGCCGAGAAAATCTGACAAACAAGCTCACATCATCATGTCACGGACGTGATCATTGTGAGCTTAGAGCCTTAGAGGTATGCTGTTCTTAGAGTCTTAAGGCTCTACATACTCCAGGTTTTGGTGATAGCATATCACCGCAGTGTAGTTTTGAAAGGGTTTGAAAACGACACCATTACGTCAGTCGCGGTGATGATCAGCTATCACCGCGGACACAGACCCATCTCTCTGTTTTTACTATCAGACAAGTCTTTATCACCCCGTTCACTGATTGGTCTAGAAGTTGGGTAAACCACAGGGAGGCGGGGTCAATCCTTAAGGAGTATGATTGGAGAAGGTGTATTGGCTGAAGTAGACACATTTCTGCACAACACTGATCAGAACCAGTGGGTCGTGCTCAGGCCGACACCAAAGGAAACCAGAACCAGTGGGTGTCATGGTCTGTCTCCCTACAGACCATGTCTCCACATCAGCCACTCCCATTCTCCATTCCCTCTCTCAGTCCTTGTCACACACCTGTTTCCACCCCCTCTCCAGCCCAACACCATGACCATTCCACACCTGTTTCCACCCCCTCTCCAGCCCAACACCATGACCATTCCACACCTGTTTCCACCCCCTCTTCAGCCCAACACCATGCCCATTCTACACCTGTTTCCACCCCCTCTTCAGCCCAACACCATGCCCATTCCACACCTGTTTCCACCCCCTCTTCAGCCCAACACCATGCCCATTCCACACCTGTTTCCACCCCCTCTCCAGCCCAACACCATGCCCATTCCACACCTGTTTCCACCCCCTCTTCAGCCCAACACCATGACCATTCCACCCCCTCTTCAGCCCAACACCATGACCATTCCACACCTATTTCCACCCCCTCTTCAGCCCTACAATGCCATGCCCATTCCACACCTGTGAACACTCCTGCAATCACCCTGCTCCCTATTAGACTGGATTCATTCCACAAACAGACTGTCAGATCATTACTTCCTTGTCCCCGAGCTGTACCGAGTTCCGAGTTCTCTGTGTTTTTGCGTTTTCTGAGAGGTTCTGCGTTATTGGACTTGTGATTCCTCTTCTAAAGGTTTGCATTCCTGTTTCCTGCTTTGTTCCTGTTTTGTACCTTTTTGGAAGAGTTCTTTGCTTTTTGGAATCCCCTGAGTTTTGTAAGCTTAACTGTTCTTTTTTATTAATAAATCATTTAAATGAGAACCTTCCTGCTCTTGTCCTGCATTTGGTTCCTACCCCCTGCCTATCGTGACAGTGGGTCGTGCTCGGGCCGGCACCAAAGGAACCCGACCGCTCATTAGATGTAAAAGTGATCACAGCCCACGCGGAGACACGAGAACAGATTTTCCTGCTCATAAACAATATCATAATAATATAGTAGGAATCACGTTCAGTGGAATGAGCAGGTGGCTCTTAAAAGATGTAAAGAGCCATCGTGGGTGTTCTTGTAACCCAGAGAGAGACGTGTTAAATGAATGCTGGAGGGGTTCCTGACTGTACATATTATATTTATGTTGCATGTGCCTGCAAACAAAACACGCCTCTGTGAATTGGTATCCGAGTCAACGCGCTGCGTAAACCTCAAGTTTAGCAAGCATACAGTAATATACGGTAATATAGAGCGTCGCAGTCCCGCCCCCTCGAGAGACCCGAAAAATAAACCCCCGTTCATTTTCCTCATAGACTTTTCAGAAAGTATTTATTTAAAGACGTTTATACGCCGCGGACAAAGACAACTCTTGTCGTGACAAATCATGAATACAAACACAATTTTTCGGGCCGAACAAAGAATTAGAGAGTAGAAAAAAAACGGCAGGTTACAACACTTTTTTTGTTGTTTTTATTTGTTGTGATTATTTGTTTGGTCCAAAATGTTGTGTTTGTTGTCATGATTTGTCACGACAAGAGTTGGCTTCGTACGACGCTTAAAAGGTCTTTAACCCTAACACCCAGCGTTGCTTTTTAGCAACAATTTTATTTAATTTAATTACTAAATTATGATTCTTTTTTTCTTTTCTTTTTTCACCTAAACGTCATCAGTGATGTTCATTGCAATGCCATTTCAATGCCATTGGTCATGATATTTGCATATAAATACCCCCCACAGAGGCTGAAATTCACAGAATTAAAAATGTCTGGACTCTGTCTGAATTTTGAAATTTTTTTAACCTAAGACTTTTGACCTTTACCCTAATAAAAGTAGGTAAAATAATTGTAATATATGTTTTTTTGTGATCATTAGAATGTCTAGAACATGTTTTATTCATTATTGTGAAAGATGTAAATTATTAATTTATTATATTATTATATCATTATTATATCATTATTATAAAATTTTCATCAAACTTTATTTTTAAATTTTTTTAACATATTTTTTAGTCTTAGTCCTAGTAGTACAAAGTAGTAGTAAGGTTGAAATCTATTTTTTGCAAGTAGAAATTAATGCGGGTGTTAGAGGGTTAAATAAATACTTTTTGAAATGCCTATATGGGAAAAATGCATTGGGATTCATTGCCTGGGCCACTCGTCGTTCTGAAAGGGGGAGGGACTGCGACGCTCTATATAGGTGTGACGGTACAATCCGTGAGTTTACCGGAGTGTGTTGGAAAGTTTAACGGGAGTTTCCTGTAAACATACACATCCATATTACATGCTTTTTTTGCGCGGTTGTAATTGACAGCATGAAGAGGCAATTAGTTGAATGAACACTGAATGAACGCCTGAATGAACACTTCTGTCCCATCGGAGAAACCCAGCGAACAAAGTGAATACCCTGCGGTGTGTTTTAGACAGACACCTTCAAGGCATGCAGAATGGCGTAAAGAGGACATAATACATAATAAGTGATGTGTGATTGAGTGAAGGCATTCATTAGAGTTGGAGAGGAACTGCACTTTCATGTAGATTAGCTTGTGTGATTGCGTGTATGAGAGAGAGAGAGAGAGAGAGAGAGAGAGAGAGAGAGAGAGAGAGAGAGAGAGAGAGAGATGCAGAGACACCATTTGTTACACAGTCAAATTGTTATTGTTTGTCTTGGTGAATGCTTGTTTCAGCGGTGCAATTTTATTTCTATGGATAACGACTAATTAGCTTTATATAACAGACAGCTGTCTAATCAAAGCCTCGGAGCACCTGTCTGCGCTGCTTGAATGCTGCATCCAACATGACAGACATGTAAACAAACTGTTAATGTCATTCACACAGCTAAACATTTAATGTCATTCACACACAGCTAAACATTTCTCCCAAGAATGTCTTTGAAAACATTTGAAGCGAGACGTAGACAATGCATAGTATAGTATATACAATATGTATAGTGTATGTATAGTTTCATTATAGATATTCCACTGTTACGTTCTTAGCTTACGCATGTTTCATGATAAATGCTTTTTATGTGATGTATTCCCATGCTTTTTTGTTCTTGCTTAATGTAAGTCGCTCTGGATTAAGAGCGTCTACTAAATGCCTAAATTGTAAATTGTAATAGGGCAGTAAGCGGAAATGTGTTCTATTTTGATCAACACTTCTCCCGAGGAAACTGTGCTGCTCTGGAAGAAGGTGAAATACTTTCAGTAAGGAAGGAAATGCTTTGCTTTTGTTGTTTATTGATTTATTAAACTAATAATTGCCACTTTATGCTGTCAATTACAACACATGCTACGGAAACGCTAATTCGACTTCTATTCTATATGTTTTAAATCTATAGCAGCTAAATAAGCAAGGAGTGAGAAACTATATCTTCCCAAACCACCGCCCCTCTAAGATCTCCCACTGCTGGCCTGTTCGCTTTAAATCAATATCGACCTGAATTCAGATTCTAAAAAAAATGTCTTCTACATCCTGACAGTTCTCTGAAAAAAAGCTATGTTTCTATGTCAGTCGTTCTTCGATCTTTCAAAAAATAGCAGACCTACAAGCTCGTAGCTCGCCACTCGGTGGCGCGCTATGAGCTTGTAGATCTGCTATTTTTCAATAGCTATAAAGCATAGCATGATGCTAACACCAAAATGGGTTAATTTATAACCACACCAGACTTCAGTGTCTCCGATGACGTCCGAGTCTCACCTGAAGCTCAGTGTCGTCATCAGGTGGAGTTAATCATCAACCTACACCAGGCAATTTTGTGCGCGTGTGTATGCGTTTACTGCGCACGCACGGTCCGCGCGTTTAGAGTAAACGCGCGAGAAAAGCCTGGTGTAGCTTGGCCGTCAGCAGGAAATGCCCAAACATGGCATTAGCTGTTTTTACAGGCCCTTTTTTTAAACTAAACTTATTGGCGGACAGATTTATTTCCGTTTAGCCACGCACTCTGCCAGCCTTTTTCCTTTTCTTTCTTTCTCGTATTTGCGTAAGTAGTCACAGAATATTCATGTTCGTTTGTTGCACATGTTCACCAAAAATAAAATGGGGAAAGAAATCAATTGAAAATGGAATGGTGGTAACAGCAGTAGTTAAACGATACAGGAAGAGAGATACTGTGTGTTCTAGAAACTTCTCTAACATGGAAGTGTGTATATATTATGGGAAGCGGGTTTTAGTGAGTTATGTGTCCTATATATATATATACAAGTCATTCCTTGGCAGTGTGGGCATTTGAATAAACAACTTAAACAAGTCATATAAGCGTATAAGCAATGAGTTGAAGCTGGAGGTATTTCCCTTGCTATGTGCCAGTATACCGGAACAAAACAGCGGTTTGCTGGCAACGGCTTTTAGACCCAAATAAAAATATAATGACCAACTTTATTTTTTCTCCCCCATTCAGCTCAGATTTACAGCTAACATTTACTGCACAAACGGAGAGGCTCACTAACCTAGAAATGCCTGCCATTGGAATAGATAATCCAGAAGGACAGAAGGTATAGGCACAAATGAAGCCATGAAGTGAGGATTATTAACCCATTTAGGCCTGGAAAAAATGTCCTCTAAATCCTGACAGTTTTCTGAAATAACCTATAGGCCTATATCACTCAATATTTCATGTCAAGGACCCTGAAATACCTCATATTTCTAGGCCTATATCACTCAATATTTCATGTCAAGGACCCCCAAAAATGATCTGAAATTGGCCTCCGAGACCCCAATCTGAAAATATGTTGTTCCAGGGACCCCCCCCCCCCCCCCAGAAGCTAAGATTTGAGTTAAAAACGTTTGTTCTGAAAAAAATATGTTCAAAATTTGAGGCACATTTTCACGACTTTTCAAAAATAGCATACCTACAAGCTCATAGCGCGCCACTCGGTGGCGCGCTATGAGCTTGTAGATCTGCTATTTTGCAATAGCTAAATCACCAAAAGGGGTTAAATGATATGTTAGAGATACATGGATGGAGAAATATAGAGGAGAGAGAGATAAAAGTCCTGCTGCAGTGAGACATCATGCTGTTATGTATTCTGTGGTGTAAATGTTTAAACTGGATCCGTCCCAACATGTTCTATATATTTTCTCACGGTGGCTTTAGGGGGTTTGCCGGTTGTGCTGAGTCACCAGGAGAAGTCCCGCTGGTCCACATCACTACCGGGACTCAGGGGAACCGGGCAGAACCAGCGCCGGTCAGCAAGATTCAGCAGAGAGGGGGAGAGAGAGAGAGAGAGAGAGAGAGAGAGAGAGAGAGAGAGAGAGAGAGAGAGAGAGAGAGAGAGAGAGAGAGAGAGAGAGAGAGAGAGAGAGAGAGAGAGAGAGAGAGAGACACAGAGACAGAGACAGAGACAGAGAGAGAGAGAGAGGTGCGGTGGGCGGCGGTGGATCAGCGGTAGAGTGGCCGGATGGTAACCGCAAGTTTGCCAGTTCAAACCCTGTGGGCTCCCCCAGAGTCGGTGTCGAAGTGTCCTTGAGCAAGACACTGAACCCCTAATTGCTCCTGATGTGCTGGTTGGTGCCTTGCATGGTTTCCGCCGCCATCGGTGTATGAATGTGTGTGTGAATGGGTGAATGTAATGCACCATCTATGTAAAGCGCCTTGGATAAAGGCGCTATATAAATGCACCATTTACCATTTAGAGAGAGAGAGAGAGAGAGAGATAGAGAGAGAGAGAGAGAGAGAGAGAGAGACATCCACGATGATGAGAGGAGGATGGTAAAGAGAGACAGGGACAATAACGGAGTGAGAGAAATAAGACATGAACTCACATTCAGTCCTTTCTGGAAGAGTTTCTGGCCCATGACGTTAGCCAGCATCCTGATCAGTGCTGCCCCCTGTAGGACACACAGATAGCACACATTATACTTTGTGTTTCTATGTCAGTCGAACAAAATAGCAGACCTACAAAAATAGCAGACCTACAAGCTCGTAGCGCGCCACCGCGCCTATGAGCTTGTAGATCTGCTATTTTTCAATAGCTAAAGCATAACGTACCAAAAGGGGTTCCCGTCCAAAATGGGTTAATGCAATCACTTTTCTGTGTGGATGTCAATGGGCTGTCGAAAGTAGTCTTTTGCACCCCCCCCACAGGGAGGGCAGTGCCCGGTGTCGACTCGGTCGGACACACGGTTGTCCAGAACCAGCACAAAAGGCCTCTGCCCGGGCTCTGGACAAGATCACCCCCTATATCTCCATATATGGAGCTGGCCTGTTCTGACATCACAGTGATTGTTCTGACATCTGCATAGACTCCATATTTGGGCATTGGCTGACAAAGAACTTCCTTAACTTGCATCGTTCCAAGTAGGCCAGTGCCCACCGGTAACAGAGTATTATATAATTGGGAATATATCTTTGCTAACAGACATAGTTAGCAAAGCTAGTACAATTTATAATTTAGGCATTTAGCAGACGCTCTTAATCCAGAGCGACTTACATTAAGCAAGAACAAAAAAGCATGGGAATACATCACATAAAAAAGCATTTATCATGTAGGTGAAGGGTGTGCAATATATATATATATATAGTCGTTATATATGGGACGCGCAGAGAATGTTAGAGACACATTTAGAGGAAATCTCATGTCGATAAAACATTAGAATGATACTCACGGAAGATCAAAACTCCAACAAACTGAATACAAGTTAAAGTTTCTACGACTCTGTTGTGATTTCATTATTCAGTAAATCGAGCTCATTCTCTCACTCAATTTCATCTAACCACAAGCCCCCCTTGCCCCCAACAAAATGAGATTGAAATGAACTTTACTCTGTTTTTCCACACACCTGTGGCAAATTAAGACCGACGTGTGCGTGTGGGTGGGTGGGTTGGTTTGGCTTTGATTTGAGGGCTTGGTATTCCACAGGGCTCGATTCTTGGCCCTCTGCTTTTCTCCTTGTACATACTGCCATTGGGCGAACTCATTGCCAATCACGGAGTCAATTTTCATTTCTATGCTGATGATACCCAATTATATCTATCTGTGGCTCCAGATGATCCCTGTGCTTTAGACCCGCTGCTTACCTGTCTGTCTAGCATCAAATGTTGGATGAGTGAGAACTTTCTCAAGCTAAATGAGGACAAGACAGAAGTTCTCATAATCGGTTCTAGTGAGCAGAAAGAATCAATATTAAGCAGACTTGGCAACCTGACTGTAGACAGTAACAGTACAGTAAAGAACCTGGGGGTTATTATTGATTCCAAATTGAATTTTAATTCACACATTAATCATTGCCTTTTTTCACCTTAGAAATATTGCACGAATCAGAGCCTATGTGTCCTTGGACGATGCAAAAACGCTAATCCACGCCTTTGTTTTTTCTCGGCTTGATTACTGCAATGCACTTTTTTCAGGACTGCCTAAGAAAACAACTGACAGATTACAACTTGTCCAAAATGCAGCAGCCAGAGTTTTAACTAGAACTAAGATGAGAGAACATATTACTCCAGTTTTGGCATCACTGCACTGGCTTCCGGTTGTTTTTAGGATTGATTTTAAAATTATTTTACTTGTCTATAAAGCTCTCAATGGTCTCGCACCTTCCTACCTACATGACTGCCTGCCTAAATATGTCCCAAACCGCCCGCTAAGGTCTTCCACTGCTGGCCTGCTCGCTTTGCCTAAAAAAAATGGCAACTAAAAAATACGGGGAAGCAGCTTTTTGCTTCTACGGGCCGTCGGCATGGAACAAGCTCCCACTGTACCTTCGTCAGGCAGCCTCTGTAGACATTTTTAAAGCTCAGCTCAAGACCCACTTCTACAACATTGCTTTTAAGTGATCTTATATATTTTTGTTATTCATGTCCTCACTGTATTGCATTACTGCTTGTTTTTTAATGTCGTTGCCTTGCTTTTCTTTTATTCTCCATTGTTCTGTAAAGCACTTTTGATGCATTTGATGTCATGAAAGGTGCTATACAAAAAAAGTTTTATTATTATTATTATTATTATTATCGTGCTTTGTTAACACGGTGTTGCACAACAAACACGGCCGATCTACAGGCTCGCTGCAACAACCCAACTAAGGGCCGATTCATACTCCTATTTTACCGCTGTTTCGGCGCTGTAGTGCCCAAATGATTTTGGCTCGTCAGAAATGTTCAGTAGCACCAAAGAGAAGATTTTAGGACGGTACCCCCCCCCCCCCCCGAACCTCAAATGACGTCACATTGTAAGCTCTACAGAGCCAAATTACGTCACATTGTAGGCTCTACAGAGCCAAATGACGTCACATTGTAGGCTCTACAGAGCCAAATGACGTCACATTGTAGGCTCTACAGAGCCAAATGACATCACATTGTAGGCTCTTCAGAGCCAAATGACGTCACATTGTAGGCTCTACAGAGCCAAATGACGTCACATTGTAGGCTCTACAGAGCCAAATGACGTCACATTGTAGGCTCTACAGAGCCAAATGATGTCACATTGTAGGCTCTACAGAGCCAAATGACGTCACATTGTAGGCTCTACAGAGCCAAATGACGTCACATTGTAGGCTCTACAGAGCCAAATGACATCACATTGTAGGCTCTTCAGAGCCAAATGACGTCACATTGTAGGCTCTACAGAGCCAAATGACGTCACATTGTAGGCTCTACAGCGCCAAATGACGTCACATTGTAGGCTCTACAGAGCCAAATGATGTCACATTGTAGGCTCTACAGAGCCAAATGACGTCACATTGTAGGATCTACAGAGCCAAATGACGTCACATTGTAGTCTCTACAGAGCCAAATGACGTCACATTGTAGGCTCTACAGAGCCAAATGACGTCACATTGTAGGCTCTACAGAGCCAAATGACGTCACATTGTAGGCTCTACAGAGCCAAATGACGTCACATTGTAGGCTCTACAGAGCCAAATGACGTCACATTGTAGTCTCTACAGAGCCAAATGACGTCACATTGTAGTCTCTACAGAGCCAAATGACGTCACATTGTAGGCTCTACAGAGCCAAATGACGTCACATTGTAGGCTCTACAGAGCCAAATGACGTCACATTGTAGGCTCTACAGAGCCAAATGACGTCACATTGTAGGCTCTACAGCACCAAACCGACTTTTATTCGGCTCTAAAATAGGAGTATGAATCGGCCATGAGGTCGCATTCACACCTCTACTTCGGTAGACTCCATGCCATCGGGGCGGAGAGGGAGCTGCATCAGTCTTGCATATTTAATTTGCCGCGTTTGCCTTCACACTGCGGCTGTGTCAAAACACAGTCTGGGATTGTACGGTGTGTGTGTGTGTGTGTGTGTGTGTGTGTGCCATGCACACACACTGTTCTTTTGGGCACATTGCAGAGGCACACCGGAGACAGGAGCACAAACAGAATTATCCAGTTTATCCTCATTCGACCTCGATCTTTGCGCTGCGTGAAATATACCCTCTCGTCCTCCAACTGTTTACTCCTTTATTTGATGAGGTTGCATTCACACCTGCACTGAATCCAAGTCAGATGCGCTTTGAAGCGAAGCGAAATCCCCCCCGTTTTTTGGCAAACAAGAAATTAGCAATTAGCCCTTCACTAAGTCCCTCCCCAACCCATCCTTGTCCAATAGGCACGTTAGCAGCGAAGAAAGCTTGACTTGCATAGCAACCGACGCTAAACTATTTGGATTGGCATTGGACCAATCGCTTTTTGGGGTGGGATTTAGCGAAGTGCTAATTGTTTGATCCGAATCAGACTTTGAATGAGCCTTCACACCATGCCAAACGAAGCACACTTTCCGACAATACGCGACAGGATTCGTTTTAATCGCAGTAAAGTATATTCTGGTGTGAATGCGACCTAAGTATGATAAAGCCAATAAAGTGCATGCATGGATTTCTACACGAGTTTTGAGTGCAGGAGAGTCTGGAAAAGGCAATTCTCTCGAAGCTAAACATCAAGGAAGAGGAAGGACATCCGCACACCGGTTTGTAGAGCTTACTTTATTTTAAGGCAACAAACTGCAACGTTTCGACCGACTAGGTCTTCATGAGGCAAACCGGTGTACTTCCTTTCCCTTGATGTTTTGCTTACTGGGGCGACTGTGTGGCTCAGGAGGTAGAGCAGGTCGTCCAATGATCCCTGGGTCGGCGGTTCGAATCCCGGCTCCTCCTTCTCCTGTCTACATGTGGAAGTGTCCTTTGGGCCCAAATTGCTCCCGATGTGCTGGTTGGTGCCTTTCATGGCTTCCGCCGCAATCGGTGTATGAATGTGTGTGTGAATGGGTGAATGTAATGCACCATCTATGTAAAGCGCCTTGGATAAAGGCTCTATATAAATGCACCATTTACCATTTGCTTTGATGGCTGACCTCCAGCACCTAACCCTGAATATAGACAGAGATGTATAACACAATGTTCGCTGTGAAGAATTCCCTTGAAGCTGCCATTGGGTCCCACCCAATGGCAGAGGGAAAGGGAGCATTTTCATTTCCGTCACCATGATTAATAATGTATGGTCTGGATCGGTCACTCTTATACAGATGGGTGAAATGGCAGGGGGCTGAAAATGAAGACCCCCTTTGATGTCTTTGTTCTATTGATTGTGTATGACCTGGCTGTCACCATGTTATATAAAATATGAAACGCTTTCCCGTTACTCCGCCCACAGCATTCCCCTGTTACGCCTCACGATGCGACAAGGGGTGAGCTTGTAGATCTGCTATTATTATTTAATAATGAAGGCCTTAATTGGTTGAATGTTTGAGATACAGTGGAAGCATAATGAAACAATTGACATAATAACACTTCAAAATTGTACTTAACCCATTCTGACCTGAGATCAGATTCTAAAAATGTCTTCTACATCCGGACAGTTTTCTGAAAAAGCTATGTTTCTATGTCAGTCAAAAATAGCAGACCTACAAGCTCGTAGCGCGCCACCGAGTGGCGCGCTACGAGCTTGTAGGTCTGCTATTTTTCAATAGCTAAAGCACGACATGATGCTAACACCAAGCAAGCTAGCAAGCGGACCCGAGTTGTACTTTGTTGTGCTTTTTCTCCCTCTCCCCCAAATCTCTTCTGAGCTTGTAGATCTGCATTTTTTTTAGCGAATGTTCTTCTCAATACCAATATAGAATATGGATGTTAAATGTAAATTATACTTATAGTCACTTTCCACCTCTGCAAATGAAGATATTTTAATGAGCATTATAATCGGAAAGCAGAGAATTAATATCCCCTCAGGCATAAGTAAGAACCTTTTATAATGTCTCTAATATCCCCTCAGGCATAAGTAAGAACCTTTTATAATGTCTCTAATATCCCCTCAGGCATAAGTAAGAACCTTTTATAATGTCTCTAATATCCCCTCAGGCATAAGTAAGAACCTTTTATAATGTCTCTAATATCCCCTCAGGCATAAGTAAGAACCTTTTTATAATGTCTCTAATATCCCCTCAGGCATAAGTAAGAACCTTTTTATAATGTCTCTAATATCCCCTCAGGCATAAGTAAGAACCTTTTATAATGTATCTAATATCCCCTCAGGCATAAGTAAGAACCTTTTATAATGTCTCTAATATCCCCTCAGGCATAAGTAAGAACCTTTTTATAATGTCTCTAATATCCCCTCAGGCATAAGTAAGAACCTTTTATAATGTCTCTAATATCCCCTCAGGCATAAGTAAGAACCTTTTATAATGTCTTTAATATCCCCTCAGGCATAAGTAAGAACCTTTTATAATGTCTCTAATATCCCCTCAGGCATAAGTAAGAACCTTTTATAATGTCTCTAATATCCCCTCAGGCATAAGTAAGAACCTTTTATAATGTCTCTAATATCCCCTCAGGCATAAGTAAGAACCTTTTATAATGTCTTTAATATCCCCTCAGGCATAAGTAAGAACCTTTTTATAATGTCTCTAATATCCCCTCAGGCATAAGTAAGAACCTTTTATAATGTCTCTAATATCCCCTCAGGCATAAGTAAGAACCTTTTATAATGTCTCTAATATCCCCTCAGGCATAAGTAAGAACCTTTTATAATGTATCTAATATCCCCTCAGGCATAAGTAAGAACCTTTTATAATGTATCTAATATCCCCTCAGGCATAAGTAAGAACCTTTTTATAATGTATCTAATATCCCCTCAGGCATAAGTAAGAACCTTTTATAATGTATCTAATATCCCCTCAGGCATAAGTAAGAACCTTTTATAATGTCTCTAATATCCCCTCAGGCATAAGTAAGAACCTTTTATAATGTCTGTAATATCCCCTCAGGCATAAGTAAGAACCTTTTATAATGTCTCTAATATCCCCTCAGGCATAAGTAAGAAACTTTTTATAATGTCAGCTGAAGAATCATTTTGGGCTAATTGTCAGCCTCAGCCTAAAATGCACAAAGTATATTTCAACAGCCCTTTAATTAGTAGCCTAGGAGTAAGCACGCTATTACCCCTGCCGCAAACAGAAAACAATCTGGACACTGAATAATTAATAATAATAGGCATGCTATTACCCTGCCGCAAACAGAAAACAATCTGGACAATAAATAAAGTGTGTAAATTCTTTGCCCAAATTTGTTCATGAAAAGGAACACATCCGGACCAGCGATTGCTTTGTAAATGAAACATAAATTATTGCCACTTCAGATTTGATCTTTTTCATAAATGAACACCCTATTTAACCAACCCCAGCATGCCTATTCTGGGAGGGAACATTCGACAAATAGCTGATCTACAAATCAAAGAGATTTGACGGAAGAAAGCAGCCTATACAGTAATAACTCAAGTCCAAGACTGGAGGAGTTTCAGTGGTTAGCCCATTTAAGACCCGAGCTCGATTCTACTAAATGTCTTCTAAATCAAACTCATGTTTCTGTGTGTCAGCGGTGCTCAACCTTTTTCACGTCAAAGATTTATTTGTATTTGGTCGCTGATCCCCATCTGAAAATATGCTGTTCCCCCCACAGAAGCAAAGATTTGACTTAGGGGCAGCGGTGGCCGAACGGTTTGCGGAGCGGTCTTGATACTGGAAGGTTGCTAGCAGTGTTGTCAAGTAACTTAAGTAATATACTACTTTCAGTAATATTATTACTTTTTTCCAGTAATATGTAACTTAACTAGTTCTTAACTTAACTTTCACATTTTGAGTAATAATATTACATTTACTTTTTTCCAAAAGTAATATTATTACTATTTTCACGAGCCTTGGTGGAACTGTGGGTTTGAGTGTTTATTTATAATGGTAGACTGGATAGGGGTCAAGTTGCTTTGCAGACTGCTGATCCGCTCTAGATCTAGACTCTAGAGCGGATACGGAAACGATGCACACTCGTCGGTACGTATGTGTGAAGTATCGGATGCAGAAGGGAGGGCCTTAAAAGGTTCGGAACACGGAACAACAACCTAAACTAGTGTGTGTATCTCGTTAGACTGCACTGTTAGAGAGAAGAGATGTAAACAAACTAAGCATGGAGGAGGTGGAGGGGACAGAGACACCGGCACAACAAAGCGTTATAACATTCAATACTTGGAAGTATTTGCATTATTTTGAGTATGTCTGCGATCGAGACGAGATGAACATTATTGTCCGCTGCAAGTTGTGCATAGGGAAGAAGCTATATTCCACGTCGAAAAAATCTACTTCTAATCTATGTGTACAAATGGACCCATCATCATGTGTACACTATACAGTACACTTTTTAGAGTTAAATAAACACTGCAGAATAGGGGAGGGGGGACAGCTAATGTTGAAAATGCAAAGTAAGACTTTTGGGGACAAAATATGCAATTACTGGAGGCGAGAGAAAAAAAAAGTAATAAGTAAAGTAATAAGTAATAAGTAACTAGTTACTTTTCTCAGGGAGTAATAAAAAGTATAACTTTATTCCTTTTTTTTAAAGTAATAAGTAATAAGTAGTATATTAGTGTTAAAGTAATATTTTGACAACACTGATCGCTAGTTCGTATCCCCGGACCGGCACGTTAAAATTACCACCGCTGAAGTGCCCTTGAGCAAGGCATTGAACCCCTACCATGAAATGTTCTATGAGCAGGGTCTGGATGTAAACAAGTTATTGAGCTTAGTCCAGTTACCCTGGGTAAACATAGTACCTTTCCTTTCCTTAGTCCAGTTACCCTGGGTAAACATAGTACCTTTCCTTTCCTTAGTCCAGTTACCCTGGGTAAACATGGTACCTTTCCTTTCCTTAGTCCAGTTACCCTGGGTAAACATGGTACCTTTCCTTTCCTCAGTCCAGTTACCCTGGGTAAACATAGTACCTTTCCTTTCCTTAGTCCAGTTACCCTGGGTAAACATGGTACCTTTCCTTTCCTTAGTCCAGTTACCCTGGGTAAACATAGTACCTTTCCTTTCCTTAGTCCAGTTACCCTGGGTAAACATAGTACCTTTCCTTTCCTTAGTCCAGTTACCCTGGGTAAACATGGTACCTTTCCTTTCCTTAGTCCAGTTACCCTGGGTAAACATGGTACCTTTCCTTTCCTTAGTCCAGATTTGCGACACATTTTCACGATTTTTCCAAAAATAGCAGACCTACAAGCTGAAAATATGCTGTTCCCCCCACAGAAGGTGTTTTTTAATTGAAATTAAATTATTTTTTAGGTCGCGGCCAAGAGCACAGACTGCAGGATTCAAGCTGAAAACCTCTAGCACAGATAATAGTACATTAAACGTATTAATTTCACCTGCACTAAAGCAACAACGTTTTAATTCACTGATGCAGCTAGGCGGCCTTTGAAATTGCACACTTGATTTTAAGTGCAATTTTTAATTGAAATAGGTCATTTTTTTTATTTACAAAGTATAGAAGCCTTGAATAGGAAAATGTATTATGAACAGTGGTGGACATTTTGTACTCATTTTTTAAAGTACACATTTTGTACATAATATGCAGAAGCAGCAGAGTCACAGAAACCAACGCGTTTGGCCCTATAGCTTCTGTCCATGGTGCTGAAGTAACTGTCCCTATAGCTGCTGTCCATGGTGCTGAAGTAACTCCATATAGCTGCTGTCCATGGTGCTGAAGTAACTGTCCCTATAGCTGCTGTCCATGGTGCTGAAGTAACTGTCCCTATAGCTGCTGTCCATGGTGCTGAAGTAACTGTCCCTATAGCTGCTGTCCATGGTGCTGAAGTAACTGTCCCTATAGCTGCTGTCCATGGTGCTGAAGTAACTGTCCCTATAGCTGCTGTCCATGGTGCTGAAGTAACTGTCCATATAGCTGCTGTCCATGGTGCTGAAGTAACTGTCCCTATAGCTGCTGTCCATGGTGCTGAAGTAACTGTCCCTATAGCTGCTGTCCATGGTGCTGAAGTAACTGTCCCTATAGCTGCTGTCCATGGTGCTGAAGTAACTGTCCCTATAGCTGCTGTCCATGGTGCTGAAGTAACTGTCCCTATAGCTGCTGTCCATGGTGCTGAAGTAACTGTCCCTATAGCTGCTGTCCATGGTGCTGAAGTAACTGTCCCTATAGCTGCTGTCCATGGTGCTGAAGTAACTGTCCCTATAGCTGCTGTCCATGGTGCTGAAGTAACTGTCCCTATAGCTGCTGTCCATGGTGCTGAAGTAACTGTCCCTATAGCTGCTGTCCATGCCACACGCTGATGAAGGGACGTGTGTCAGTGTTGCTTACAATCTGCACCCGACAGAGTTCAAACACTACACGGCTTGTTTGTAGTTGAGCACGCTGAACTTGGAAGCGACTAAAATACATATGGTATTAGCATCTATAGTTAATCATGCTGAAATATTCATTGTATTTATTAGAGAGCGCCTCGGCACCCAAGGCTAGATGACTGAGAACTACAAATGTATTTCAGCCATATGCTGTAGTACCATTACCGACCACCAGGTGCCTCCTTTACTAAAGGCCCCTGGGCTCCGCTAGTAGTGTAATTTCTGTGTGTAGTGTGTGTGTGTGTGTGTGTGTGTGTGTGTGTGCGTGCATGTGCGCGCACGCGTACCTTCTTGTACGCGATCCAGTCAAACACTCGGTCAATGTCAGCAGCCTGATCCACTTCCTGGGATATGGGGTGGGAGGAGCTTAAGCCGTCCAATAGCATCACCTCGTGGAGGACGTCCGTCAGAAAGCGCTGTTTCTCCTGAAACGACAGTGACATGAGGGTTGTAAATATACAGTTTACAGACTTGATATCGATTTTATTAAATCCGGTGGTCAGCTCACCACCAGAGCGGTGGTCACCTCACCACCGGAGCTGTGGTCACCTCACCACCGGAGAGGTGGTCACCTCACCACCGGTGCGGTGGTCACCTCACCACCGGAGCGGTGGTCACCTCACCACCGGAGCGGTGGTCACCTCACCACCGGAGCGGTGGGGTCAGCTCATCACCGGAGCGGTGGTCAGCTCACCACCGGAGCGGTGGTCAGCTCACCACCGGAGCGGTGGTCAGCTCACCACCGGAGCGGTGGTCAGCTCACCACCGGAGCGGTGGTCAGCTCACCACCGGAGCGGTGGTCAGCTCACCACCGGAGCGGTGGTCAGCTCACCACCGGAGCGGTGGTCACCTCACCACCGGAGCGGTGGTCAGCTCACCACCGGAGCGGTGGTCACCTCACCACCCGGAGCGGTGGTCAGCTCACCACCGGAGCGGTGGTCAGCTCACCACCGGAGCGGTGGTCACCTCACCACCGGAGCGGTGGTCACCTCACCACCGGAGCGGTGGTCAGCTCACCACCGGAGCGGTGGTCAGCTCACCACCGGAGCGGTGGTCAGCTCACCACCGGAGCGGTGGTCAGCTCACCACCGGAGCGGTGGTCAGCTCACCACCGGAGCGGTGGTCAGCTCACCACCGGAGCGGTGCCCTCAGTACCCTGACTAATTACTAACCAGGAAGTTATGCAGGAACGCCTACTGAGTGGCAACAAAACTACTTTCTGGCCTCGACAGCCCAGACATCCACACAGAAAAGTCCAATCTGATGATTGCATTAAACAACGTTAAACAATGTTAAACTCACTTTGCAGGTTGCTTTGCCACTCGATGTGCCCTTCACTTTAAGCATGCGCTACAGCGCTGTCGCTGCCACTCAAGTGAGGAATGGGGGCCCTTTCCCCCAAAATGCAGATCACCGTCGTCCTTTAACCCATTCTGACCTGAGATTAGATTCATACGAGGTTTCCACTGGACACACACTGGTCTGATTAACCCATTCTGACCTGAGATCAGATTCTAAAAAATGTCAGTCGCTCTTTGATTTTTCAAAAAAATAGCAGACCTACAAGGTCTGCTATTTTTCAATAGCTAAAGCATAACATGATGCTAACACCAAAATGGGTTCCCGCCCAGAATGGGTTAAAACAGGCCTGACAGTCTTTATAGCCTGGCTAATAAGCCAGACTCGAATCAAATCAATCAAATCAAATCACTTATTTTTTGCCGACGGCTGATTCGGTCTGTCTCCTTAGCCAGGCTATGAAATACTACCTTTCAGTAGTAGGCCAAACTGGGAGAGGAAATAAACACTTCTCACTTAGTCAGGTGATTATCACCCCCCCCCCCCCCCTCTCTTTACACCCCACTTCTTTTGTCTTCCACTCATGTACATAGTGTTGTATATTGTGTGATGATATTGAATTTGGTTATTCTTCATGGCATTGCGAATGCAGTGAGCACTAACTATGAGACCTAGCAGAACATGTCTGTCTGTGTGTGTGTGTGTGTGTGTGTGTGTGTGTGTGTGTGTGTGTGTGTGTGTGTGTGTGTGTCACGCTGTAACACCACCCGCCCGCCACCAGAGCAGCTGTATCACACACAAAAAACACACACACACACACACACACACACACACACACACACACACACACAAACTTAACTTAAAAAAACACTTTAAAATAAAATAAATTACAAAATAACGTAACTTAAAAAAAACACGCACCCACACACTACACTTAAAAAAGGAGAACTTAAAAAAACCTTTAAAAAGTAGGTAATTCATTCGAATTGTTGTTATTACGAGCTGCGTTTGCTTCGCGCGTTTGCGCGTCTTACTTGTGTTCATGAATTGAATACAAGAATGAAAACAAGACCGCAAGGACCGTTTGTGCTGCTATCCTTTTAGACCAAGTGTTTGACTGTACGCTGTTGCCGTTTACATTTCTGACTATTACAGTATTTAATCAATCAATCAATCAAAGGTCAAGTTTACAAAGTATTGTATAAGTAAAAATGTCTGGGGAAAAACACACTTGAAACACATGAATCCAACATGTAGTGTTGCTTCATCTCTCTCTCAGCTAAGGAGGTCCTCGGCCTGAAAAACGTCAAAAACTTATGCTGGTTTTTCCCTGAACTAGTGAAGCTAGCCAGGATGTGATCACTGATGTGTAGCCACTAGCCAGTCAATGTGTTAACCCATTTTTGGTGTTTTAAGCATTCTGTTATACTTTAGCTATTGAAAAATAGCAGACCTACAAGCTCATAGCGCGCCACCGAGTGGCGCGCTATGAGCTTGTAGGTCTGCTATTTTTGAAAAGTCGTGAAAAAGGGTCCGCAAATCTTTGAATATATATATTTCAGAGCGATCATTTTTAACTCAAATATTTGCTTCTGGGGGGGGGGGGGGGGGGTCCCTGGAACTACATATTTTGAGGTGGGGGTCCGTGAACCCAATAGAGATAATTCTGGGGGTCCTTGACATGAAAAAGGTTGAGCAACGGCACTGACATAGAAACATGTTTTTTATCAGAAAAACGTTGTATATTGAACTTGTATTTGTAACGTGTCCACAATACGATAGATACTTTTACTGCACACGTGCACACACACACACACACACACACAGACACACACACACACACACACACACACACACACCTTCCTTTGAGCAAATTGTGTTATACAACATCTGTTTAATGACTTACTAAACCCTCGCGACGTGTTGAGAGCTTGTAGATCGACTATTTTCAACAACAATAAAATGTGACAAATGTAGAATATCTTTGAAATGTTTTAACAACATAAATCCTAGACTCCTTCCATCTCTAGAGGACCTCTAGACGGCCCAGAGGATCATGACATGTCCTTCCATCTCTAGAGGACCTCTACACAGCCCAGAGGATCATGACATGTCCTTCCATCTCTAGAGGACCTCTAGACGGCCCAGAGGATCATGACATGTCCTCTTCCATCTCTAGAGGACCTCTACACAGCCCAGAGGATCATGACATGTCCTCCTCCATCTCTAGAGGACCTCTAGACAGCCCAGAGGATCATGACATGTCCTCCATCTCTAGAGGACCTCTACACAGCCCAGAGGATCATGACATGTCCTCTTCCATCTCTAGAGGACCTCTACACAGCCCAGAGGATCATGACATGTCCTTCCATCTCTAGAGGACCTCTACACAGCCCAGAGGATCATGACATGTCCTTCCATCTCTAGAGGACCTCTACACAGCCCAGAGGATCATGACATGTCCTCCTCCATCTCTAGAGGACCTCTACACAGCCCAGAGGATCATGACATGTCCTCCTCCATCTCTAGAGGACCTCTACACAGCCCAGAGGATCATGACATGTCCTCCTCCATCTCTAGAGGACCTCTACACAGCCCAGAGGATCATGACATGTCCTTCCATCTCTAGAGGACCTCTACACAGCCCAGAGGATCATGACATGTCCTCTTCCATCTCTAGAGGACCTCTACACAGCCCAGAGGATCATGACATGTCCTTCCATCTCTAGAGGACCTCTACACAGCCCAGAGGATCATGACATGTCCTTCCATCTCTAGAGGACCTCTACACAGCCCAGAGGATCATGACATGTCCTTCCATCTCTAGAGGACCTCTAGACGGCCCAGAGGATCATGACATGTCCTCTTCCATCTCTAGAGGACCTCTACACAGCCCAGAGGATCATGACATGTCCTCCTCCATCTCTAGAGGACCTCTACACAGCCCAGAGGATCATGACATGTCCTCTTCCATCTCTAGAGGACCTCTACACAGCCCAGAGGATCATGACATGTCCTTCCATCTCTAGAGGACCTCTACACAGCCCAGAGGATCATGACATGTCCTCCTCCATCTCTACAAGAGACACTGTATAGCAGGAGAGCCACCAGCCTCCTCAAGGACTCATCCCACCCAGGTCATCACCTGCTGCAACTTATGCCCTCAGGGAGGCGCTATAAGGTCATTAATGCAAGGACGAACAGACTTAAAAATAGTTTTTTACCCCAGAGCAGTCATAGCTTCATTTAAACACTGACACTTTATGAACTAAAAGGGACTTACTGTGCAATATAATAATAATAATAATGATACATTTTATTTATAAGGCGCCTTTCAGGGCACTCAAGGTCGCCGTACAGGTTAAAAACAGTACAAAAACACAGTTTAAAAGCAGAACAAAACACAGCTTGCAGCAGAAGACACAGAGGTCACACTGCAGCGTCATAAGCCTGCCGGGACAGGTGGGTTTTGAGGTGAGTTTGGAATATGGCGATAGTCCATAGTTTCTGATGTCAGGGGGGGGGGGGGGGGGGGGGGGGTTCCAGAGGTGAGGGGCAGAGCGGCTGAAGGCTCTTGAGCCCATGGTGGACAGACAGACGGGCTGGGAGGACTTTCAGTTTGACGGAGGAGGCAGACCGAAGAGACCGGGTGGGAATGTCAACGTGGACAAGGTCAGACAGATTAGGGGGGGGGGGGGGGGGGAGGTTATGGATGGCTTTGAAAGTATGGAGAAGGATCTTATAGTCAATGCGGAATTTGATGGGAATGTATTTTTAAATACACTTGAACTGAATTGCAAATTAAATTTCGTTGTCTTGTATGATGAAGACATTCTGACTGATTCTGACAACACTATATCAGTAATTCTTCCCCCCGTACACACTAAACCCAAGCGTTTAGGTTATAAACTGTTTTAAACACATATCTGTAACACTTTTTAAACACATAAACGTGTTTAGTTTTTACAATCAAAGTCAGTCATATTATAGGTGTTTAGAATTTGAACACTAGGTGTTCTCGTGAGGTGTTTGAGTGAACTCGTGTTCTACTGTATTTTATGACAATTAATAAACATTTGGCATTATTATTACACACATGTGTTTAGGTTTAAACAAGGCACATGTTCCAGGGATTTACAGTGTTAGTTACCACATTCGTAGGGCAGAGACGAGTGAACTGTATTTGACTGATATGGAAATTATGTCACATGATGGACGGTGCTAAATTAGCACAGACGACGCGTGAGAAGAATAACTAAATAATACGAATCTTAACCTTGACGTGAACCAACCGGAAAAAACAAAAGCATTTGATTTGGGGAGTTCTTCGGGGGAACAAAAGTGCTGAGCTTTTCATCTCGCTGCGGGTTTTATTCATGGGACGATGCAGAGACAGAAACTCTTTTCTTTCTACTGTTGAAGCGTCTATAAAGACCGTTTCTGAGCTCCAAAGAAAAAAAGGTTCAACAGAACATAATCTTTATGAAGAGGAACAGCATGGACTATATTTACCTTGTATCGAGAGAAGGCTGTCTTTAATTCATTTTGGGGAGGGAACCCCTATTGGTGTTAGCATTATGTTAAGCTTTAGATATTGAAAAATAGCAGATCTACAAGCTCATAGCGCGCCACCGAGTGGCACGCTACGAGCTTGTAGGTCTGCTATTTTTTGAAAAAAAATCGAAGAACGACTGACATAGAAACATAGCTTTTTCAGAAAACTGTCAGGATGTTAGAAGAACATTTATAGAATCTGATCTCAGGTCAAAATAGGTTAATTCAAGTTGTGTTGTGAGCTCGTAGATGTACCGGTGGGTGGTTGCAAATGTCATTAGTGTTTACTTCAAATATACATTTTCTTTGAAAGGTAAGATTTCCAAATTTGATTCGAAACGGTGTAACTTTTTGCAGAAAACAACACTATATGACGCTGTTGTTTTGTTTATTAGTCAGATGTGCTTGATCTACAAAAAGTACAAAACAGGGGTGCCCACAGCAACCATATGTATTTTTTAATATTGTTCATTATTTTAGTATGAACGTAATTAAGTCTCCAGGACACATACTGTAGCAAAGTGCGTAAACAACTGTCAGTATAGGAGATCGCCTGTGTCAACATTTGCATAATTTATGCAATATGCACATAGGCCCTCTCTACCTCCCCCTACAGGTCACGTCAGTCACACGCAGGTCACCGTTATTTATGACAGAAAACGGGAAAATATGATCCCTCAGGGTATTGATGCAACTCTCTCTCTATCCCCTCTCCCCCTCCCTCCCTCCCTCTCTCTCTCTCTCCTCTCTCCCTTCTCTCTCTCTTCTCTCTCCCTTCTCTCTCTCTCTCTCCCTCTCCCTCTCTCTCTCCCCCTCTCTCCCTCTCTCTCTCTCTCTCTCTCATTGTATATTTAGTCTTATATGTAGTCGACCAAAACTAGACCTCTTCAGATGACCCTGAAATATGACCATCCACAGAATGACCCCTGGTTCTACTTCTAACCCAACAGTGCCGGTTTGCACAACCCGTAAGAAAGTGTTGTGAAAGTGTGGTGAAAGTGTGGTGAAAGTGTGGTGAAAGTGTGGTGAAAGTGCCGATGTGTCTGTTCGTCTGACTGGCCCGCTGCGTTGACAGAGGAAGTGAAGGCTGTCTTCTAATTGGCCAGATCCCACAGTATTCCACGGCCGGGGCTGTCGCTAATTACTGTCCCGAGTGCAGAGAGATGAAGGATGGATGTGTCTACTTCCTAGTTCAACACTGTGTCTGGTTTCACATCCGCAGAATCAACAGTTTAGTAGCGCACACACACACACACACACACACACACACACACACACACACACACACACACACACACACACACACACACACACACACACACACACACACACACACACACACACACACACACACACACACACACACACACACACACACACACACACACAGCAGCAGGATAATGAGTCTTATCTCCTTTCCTCTCTCCCTCTAATTCTCTGTCTGTCTGTCTCTCTCTCTCTCTCTCCCTCCCTCTCTCCCTCTAAGTCTCTGTCTGTCTGTCTGTCTGTCTGTTCATTACTTCCTATCTTTTCACAGTTCTCTCTCTCTCTCTCTCTCGCTTTCATTCTCTCTACAGGATGTATTTAGAGAAGTACTGATGAATATGAATTATTCATATTGCATACACCAGTATCAATAGACTGTGTGTGTGTGTGTGACTGTGTGTGTGTGTGTGTGTGTGTGTGTGTGTGTGTGTGTGTGTGTGTGTGTGTGTGTGTGTGTGTGTGTGTGTGTGTGTGTGTGTGTGTGTGTGTGTGTGTGTGTGTGTGTGTGTGTGCGCGCGCGCGCGCGCGTGCGTGCATGCGTGTGTGCGGCCAGGTTACTATGGTAACATCTTGGCTATGGTGATGATTGACAGAGTGGGTTATTGTTTATGTAAATGACCAACTCTGATGTTATTAACATACTGCACATATTCTGTCTGTCTGTCTGTCTATCTGTCTCTATGTTTTGGGCTGATCAAATAATTTATAAGAAGAAAAACAAAACAAATAGTGTTGTCTCCTGCCTTTATTTTCTTCTTTCTAATGATTTGCTCGGCCCCAAAACATTGTGTTCATTGTCATGATTTGTCACGATCCGAGTTGGCTTTGTCCGCGGCGTAACCGTCTTTAAATAAATACTTTAAGAAATGCCTATGAGGAAAATGCATTGGGATTCATTTCCTGGGCCACTCGTCGTTCTGAAAGGGGGAGGGACTGAGACGCTCAATAGTGGGTGTATGGGATGAGAATGAGGGGTGCCTATTCCTATATGTATTAACACATGTATATGCTGACATGAACAAGGACCAAACATACATTTAAAAAACCCAATAAAAAGATATATATATATAAATTAGGGCCGGGACTAATTGTGATTAATTTAGATTAATTAACTACAGAAAAATTAATCGCGATTAACTACAGATAAATTAATCGCACCTTTTTTTTCACCGCGGAACGTTTCTCACTGGGCGCTTTTCTATAGTACTGAAAACTGGAAATAATAATAAATCACCCCATTTTGTGTTGCCTAGAACTGCAGGTCTGACAAAAAACAGTAACAATATGAAGTAAGTACAGCTTTGTGATGTCACTGAGATGTACTTGTTACTGTTACTAATTTTTTTTCAGACCTCCAGTTCTAGGCAACACAGAATGGGGTGACTTTTATTATTATTTCCACAACAGGTATATTAATGACAGTAAAATGTTGAAAATGAGTGGTATCCTGTAGTCACTATTCATTGATTCACTGGGATACCAAAAAACATTTCAAAAAAAGGTTTCTCGCTGTTCTCGGGTTGAATATTGATATGCGATTAAAATGCGATTAATCTAGATTAATTAATCGCAAAGCCTCTGATTAATTAGATTAAATGTTTTAATCGAGTCCCAGCTCTAATAAAAATAAAAATAAACATTTGGACAGTAGTAGCAGTAGTAGTATAGTAGTAGTTTTTAACATATTCCTTTCTGTATTCCAGCGAGTGTAGACTTATAGTCAGTCCATACTGTCTCCGACCACCGAACTTTTCGTCGGAAAGATCAGAATTTTATTTTTTCTCCGAAGTAGAGTTCGGCGAGTCACAACATCTGGGAGCGCAGCTTTCAGAACAAACATTCGGAGGAATGCGTTTGAGAAGTTGCGAGTGACGTCATGTTGTAGTTGTACCGGAGCTTTCTGACGAAAAGAGTATGGACTGCCCTTTATACTGCTGCCCCAATTAAACAAACAACTTGTGAAGGCGCAACGCTCGTTGAAACACACACCTCATTAAGGCACAGAGCTCGTTAACCCATTCTGAACGGGAACCCCTTTTGGTGTTAGTATTACGTTATGCTTTAGCTATTGAAAAATAGCAGATCTACAAGCTCATAGCGCGCCACCGAGTGGCGCGCTACGAGCTTGTAGGTCTGCTATTTTTTTTTAAATCGAAGAACGACTGACATAGAAACATAGCTTTTTCAGAAAACTGTCAGGATGTAGAAGACATTTATAGAATCTGATCTCAGGTCAGAATGGGTTAAACATGTGATAGCATAGCAGAGCTCATTAACATATACAGTAGAGATCATTAGCATAGGCAGTAGAGCTCATTAACAGCTTCTCAGGAAAACTTGCATGCCAAAAAAAACACATTTAAAAATAAATGAGGAATACCGTCTGTTCTTTCATAAAGAAATTAAATGATCTATTTTCACTCCCCATTCGCTCTGTTTTAACAGTTTTAATATAGGGCTAAAGTGGCTAATGTAGGCTTTGTAACGATAATAATAAAGCTAAAAAGTAACTGGTATAACTAAAGTTTTCAAATAAAAGCAGTGGGGGGGGGGGGGGGGGGAGTGTAATGTTTGCTTCTGAGATGATGTAGTGGAGCAGAAATATAGACTTTTGGAATTGGCCTAAAGTTAATAAATAAATACCTACAAATTGTATTTAACCCATGTAGACCCGAGACCTCATGTTTCTATGTCAGTGGTTCTCAATATTTCATGTCAAGGACCCCAAAAATTATATGTAATATGCCTCAGACCCCCATCTGAAAATATGTTGTTCCAGACGACCTCCAAGAAGCAAAGATTTGAGTTAAAAACACTCACCCTTTAAAAAAAAATAGCAGATCTACAAGCTCATAGCACGGCACTCGGTGAGCTTGTAGATCTGCTATTTTTCAAAAGCTAAAGAATAACACGATAAATAACACCAAAAAGGGGTTCCCATTCGGAAGTACTTGAGTAAATGTACCATCCATGTTTTAACCCATTTTTGTATAATGCCCTTTTGGTGTTAGCATTATGTTATGCTTTAGCTATTGAAAAATAGCAGATCTACTCTAAGCTCATAGCGCGCCACAGAGTGGCGCGCTATGAGCTTGTAGGTCTGCTATTTTTTTTAAATCGAAGAACGACTGACATAGAAACATAGCTTTTTCAGAAAACTGTCAGGATGTAGAAGAACATTTTTAGAATCTGATCTCAGGTCAGAACGGGTTAACTTCCATAATGCACGCTTATTGAAAGCATCCATTAACCCGACCGTTAATTTCCTACATTAAAACGTATTGCACAAAGTCATTATAAATTCAGCAGATCATGACGAGCCTATAGTAAAAATAAATAAAACTTTAAACAGGTGCAATATGAAATATTATGAATGCCATACAATAAAAAAAAAAAGCAATCAGTGTTGGACAAACGATAAGCGAATAGGCTCTCTCGCTCAGCCAAGGTCCTTAACCCATTCTGACCTGAGATCAGATTCATACGAGGTTTCCACCGGACACACACTGGTCTGATGAACCCATTCTGACCTGAGATCAGATTCTAAAAATGTCAGTCGCTCTTCGATTTTTCAAAAATAGCAGACCTACAAGCTCGTATCGCGCCACTCGGTGGCGCGATATGAGCTTGTAGATCTGCTATTTTTAAATAGCTAAAGCATAACATGATGCTGACACCAAAATGGGTGCCCGGTCAGAATGGGTTAATGTATAGACTGAATGAATGATGAGGACATTATTACAAACAAGCGTACAGTACAGGTAAACAATGAGGGGGAAGATAAAGATGCATATAATCGACGTGAACATATGGAAAGCATGTGTACACTCGGATCTCACGGAAACGTGCAAATTGGAGTTTTTTTGAGTCCAAGGAACAGCAATGTCCGTGTTCGCCTATGTGACGTTAAAACCGATTCAGTGCCGGGAGTGCTTCAAAATAGGAGCTCTGGGGTGCCGGAGTTGTCTGAGCGCTTTTACTCTGAAAGCCATGAACCGGAAACACTTTCCTAAAAAAGTTGACTTTACAAAGTTGACCTCACATTGCGATCATTTTAATTTATACGATATGTGATCCAAAAAGCGTTCATATTTTGCGGGAGAGAGACGGAGGCGTCCTATGTAAAAAATGAGCACCAGTATGACTATGGGTACCAGTAGGGGCGCTGTTGTGCCAGAAACAGAGAGAGACAGTGCTGTACTGTTGCCTGCTAATGAGAGAGAGAGAGAGAGAGAGAGAGAGAGAGAGAGAGAGAGAGAGAGATAGAGAGAGAGAGAGAGAGAGAGAGAGAGGAGGGGGGGGGGGAGAGGGGAGTTGCACCACTCAGTTCACACCGGTGTGATTTATTTTTCAATATGGATGCGTGGGGTTCGAGTGGTGGTTCCTTAACCCATTCTGACCTGGGAACGATTCTGCAAATGTCATCTAAATCCTGATTATTGTTATCTTGTCAGTCGTTCTCAAACACTTTCCATGTCACTTTTCACGATTCTTCGAAAATAGCAGACGTACAAGCTCGTAGCGCGCCACTCGGTGGCGCGCTATGAGCTTGTAGATCTGCTATTTTTCAATAGCTAAAGCATAACATGATGCTAACACCATCAGGGGTTACAGTAATTACATAACATCCACTCACCATGTTCCATTTAGGAAACAGGAAGTCCGTCCCCACGTACTCGAAGAAATGAGCGAAGCCTTCCTTTAACCACACGTCCTCCCACCACACTGGGGTCACCAGGTCACCAAACCACTGGGGAGAGAGAGAGAGAGAGAGAGACATCCGTTAGACTGGGGGGGGGGAGGGAGGGAGGGAGGGGAGAGAGAGAGAGAGAGAGAGAGAGAGAGAGAGAGAGAGAGAGAGAGAGAGAGAGAGAGAGAGAGACACATCCATTAGACTGGAGAGAGACATCCATTAGACTGGGGGAGAGAGAGACATCCATTAGACTGGAGAGAGAGAGAGAGAGAGAGAGAGAGAGAGAGAGAGAGAAGAGAGAGAGAGAGAGAGAGAGAGGCATGCTTATACATCATAGGTGAATGGTGTTACCGTAGCAACTAACCTTGAGCACAGATGCAAAAACACCCACTCTCTTTTTCTTTATATCTCTCTCTCACTCACCCTGTCACGTGAACATACACAAGTGCACACACACACGCGCGCACACACACACACACACACACACACACCCCCACTCCGGGCACACATTCAAGCTCCACACTCCCCCTTTGCGTAGCTGGCAGACCCCCCCCCACACACACACACAAACACACAAAAGGCAGGGAAAAACAAAGACCTGTGGCTTCTATGTCAGTCGCTCTTCGATTTTTCAAAAAATAGCAGACCTACAAGCTCGTAGCGCCACTCAGTGGCGCGCTATGAGCTTGTAGATCTGCTATCTTTCAATAGCTAAAGCACGACATGATGCTAACTCCAAAACGGGTTCCCGCGCAGAATGGGTTAAATCATCAGAATTCAGAAATGAAAAGAAACATAAAATGTATAGTGGCGATTCTCCAGGGTAGAGAGGGAGCGGAGTGGCGCGTTCATATATCGTTATATTCTGTATGTGTGTGTATATGAAAAAATCCTACTCCCTTTCTCTGAGTATCCCCCCCCCCCCCTCCCCCTCCTCCCCCTCCCCCTCTCTCCCTCTCTCCCTCTCTCGGTTTGGGGATAGAGCATGTCTTCTTCAATGATTTTGGCTTCCATTCAATCGTCACATTATATATTCGTTAATTCAGCTGGTTTCTTAATTATGGAAACTGGGTCACATTTCAAATATCATCTCCTCTCTCACCGATCAAATCCAGTTCACGTCAAGTTCAATAAGATGTGCATTCAATACGTTCACCACGAGACGATCTCACAGTGCTACTTTCAATAGATTAAAATGACACCCTTTCCTTTCCTTTCCTCCCCGCATGCTTTCATTATGACATAAACAACGAAAACGTAAGAAAAAAAAAGAATCCAATGACTTAGACGGGGTCACAATTGGTCACATTTTTATAACATGTTTGATATTAATCTGTCTGTATGGAAGAGCACCGCGGGGAACAGAGAGAACGTTTAGTTTAGTGATGTCTCTCTAGAGAACGTTTAGTTTAGTGATGTCTCTCTAGAGAACGTTTAGTTTAGTGATGTCTCTGAGAGAACGTTTAGTTTAGTGATGTCTCTGAGAGAACGTTTAGTTTAGTGATGTCTCAGAGAGAACGTTTAGTTTAGTGATGTCTCAGAGAGAACGTTTAGTTTAGTGATGTCTCTCTGAGAGAACGTTTAGTTTAGTGATGTCTCTCTGAGAGAACGTTTAGTTTAGTGATGTCTCTGAGAGAACGTTTAGTTTAGTGATGTCTCTCAGAGAGAACGTTTAGTTTAGTGATGTCTCTCTGAGAGAACGTTTAGTTTAGTGATGTCTCTCTGAGAGAACGTTTAGTTTAGTGATGTCTCTCTGAGAGAACGTTTAGTTTAGTGATGTCTCTCTAGAGAACGTTTAGTTTAGTGATGTCTCTCTGAGAGAATGTTTAGTTTAGTGATGTCTCTGAGAGAACGTTTAGTTTAGTGATGTCTCTCTAGAGAACGTTTAGTTTGGTGATGTCTCTCTGATAGAACGTTTAGTTTAGTGATGTCTCTGAGAGAACGTTTAGTTTAGTGATGTCTCTCTAGAGAACGTTTAGTTTAGTGATGTCTCTCTAGAGAACGTTTAGTTTAGTGATGTCTCTCTAGAGAACGTTTAGTTTAGTGATGTCTCTCTGAGAGAACGTTTAGTTTAGTGATGTCTCTCTGAGAGAACGTTTAGTTTAGTGATGTCTCTCTAGAGAACGTTTAGTTTAGTGATGTCTCTCTAGAGAACGTTTAGTTTAGTGATGTCTCTCTAGAGAACGTTTAGTTTAGTGATGGCTCTCTGAGAGAACGTTTAGTTTAGTGATGTCTCTCTGAGAGAACGTTTAGTTTAGTGATGTCTCTCTGAGAGAACGTTTAGTTTAGCGATGTCTCTCTGAGAGAACGTTTAGTTTAGTGATGTCTCCGAGAGAACGTTTAGTTTAGTGATGTCTCTCTGAGAGAACGTTTAGTTTAGCGATGTCTCTCTGAGAGAACGTTTAGTTTAGTGATGTCTCTCTAGAGAACGTTTAGTTTAGTGATGTCTCTGAGAGAACGTTTAGTTTAGTGATGTCTCTCTGAGAGAACTTTTAGTTTAGTGATGTCTCTCTGAGAGAACGTTTAGTTTAGTGATGTCTCTCTGAGAGAACGTTTAGTTTAGTGATGTCTCTCTAGAGAACGTTTAGTTTAGTGATGTCTCTCTGAGAGAACGTTTAGTTTAGTGATGTCTCTCTAGAGAACGTTTAGTTTAGTGATGTCTCTCTGAGAGAACATTTAGTTTAGTGATGTCTCTGAGAGAACGTTTAGTTCAGTGATGTCTCTCTAGAGAACGTTTAGTTTAGTGATGTCTCTCTGAGAGAACGTTTAGTTTAGTGATGTCTCTGAGAGAACGTTTAGTTTAGTGATGTCTCTGAGAGAACGTTTAGTTTAGTGATGTCTCTCTAGAGAACGTTTAGTTTAGTGATGTCTCTCTGAGAGAACGTTTAGTTTAGTGATGTCTCAGAGAGAACGTTTAGTTCAGTGATGTCTCTCAGAGAGAACGTTTAGTTTAGTGATGTCTCTCTAGAGAACGTTTAGTTTAGTGATGTCTCTGAGAGAACGTTTAGTTTAGTAAGTCTCTCAGAGAACGTTTAGTTTAGTGATGTCTCTCTGAGAGAACGTTTAGTTTAGTGATGTCTCAGAGAGAACGTTTAGTTTAGTGATGTCTCAGAGAGAACGTTTAGTTTAGTGATGTCTCTCTGAGAGAACGTTTAGTTTAGTGATGTCTCTCTGAGAGAACGTTTAGTTTAGTGATGTCTCTGAGAGAACGTTTAGTTTAGTGATGTCTCTCTGAGAGAACGTTTAGTTTAGTGATGTCTCTCTGAGAGAACGTTTAGTTTAGTGATGTCTCTGAGAGAACGTTTAGTTTAGTGATGTCTCTCAGAGAGAACGTTTAGTTTAGTGATGTCTCTCTGAGAGAACGTTTAGTTTAGTGATGTCTCTCTGAGAGAACGTTTAGTTTAGTGATGTCTCTCTGAGAGAACGTTTAGTTTAGTGATGTCTCTCTAGAGAACGTTTAGTTTAGTGATGTCTCTCTGAGAGAATGTTTAGTTTAGTGATGTCTCTGAGAGAACGTTTAGTTTAGTGATGTCTCTCTAGAGAACGTTTAGTTTGGTGATGTCTCTCTGATAGAACGTTTAGTTTAGTGATGTCTCTGAGAGAACGTTTAGTTTAGTGATGTCTCTCTAGAGAACGTTTAGTTTAGTGATGTCTCTCTAGAGAACGTTTAGTTTAGTGATGTCTCTCTAGAGAACGTTTAGTTTAGTGATGTCTCTCTGAGAGAACGTTTAGTTTAGTGATGTCTCTCTGAGAGAACGTTTAGTTTAGTGATGTCTCTCTAGAGAACGTTTAGTTTAGTGATGTCTCTCTAGAGAACGTTTAGTTTAGTGATGTCTCTCTAGAGAACGTTTAGTTTAGTGATGTCTCTCTGAGAGAACGTTTAGTTTAGTGATGTCTCTCTGAGAGAACGTTTAGTTTAGTGATGTCTCTCTGAGAGAACGTTTAGTTTAGCGATGTCTCTCTGAGAGAACGTTTAGTTTAGTGATGTCTCTCTGAGAGAACGTTTAGTTTAGTGATGTCTCTCTGAGAGAACGTTTAGTTTAGCGATGTCTCTCTGAGAGAACGTTTAGTTTAGTGATGTCTCTGAGAGAACGTTTAGTTTAGTGATGTCTCTCTGAGAGAACTTTTAGTTTAGTGATGTCTCTCTGAGAGAACGTTTAGTTTAGTGATGTCTCTCTGAGAGAACGTTTAGTTTAGTGATGTCTCTCTAGAGAACGTTTAGTTTAGTGATGTCTCTCTGAGAGAACGTTTAGTTTAGTGATGTCTCTCTAGAGAACGTTTAGTTTAGTGATGTCTCTCTAGAGAACGTTTAGTTTAGTGATGTCTCTCTGAGAGAACATTTAGTTTAGTGATGTCTCTGAGAGAACGTTTAGTTCAGTGATGTCTCTCTAGAGAACGTTTAGTTTAGTGATGTCTCTCTGAGAGAACGTTTAGTTTAGTGATGTCTCTGAGAGAACGTTTAGTTTAGTGATGTCTCTGAGAGAACGTTTAGTTTAGTGATGTCTCTCTAGAGAACGTTTAGTTTAGTGATGTCTCTCTGAGAGAACGTTTAGTTTAGTGATGTCTCAGAGAGAACGTTTAGTTCAGTGATGTCTCTCAGAGAGAACGTTTAGTTTAGTGATGTCTCTCTAGAGAACGTTTAGTTTAGTGATGTCTCTGAGAGAACGTTTAGTTTAGTGATGTCTCTGAGAGAACGTTTAGTTTAGTGATGTCTCTCTGAGAGAACGTTTAGTTTAGTGATGTCTCTGAGAGAACGTTTAGTTTAGTGATGTCTCTCAGAGAGAAGGTTTAGTTTAGTGATGTCTCTCTGAGAGAACGTTTAGTTTAGTGATGTCTCTCTGAGAGAACATTTGGTTTAGTGATGTCTCTGAGAGAACGTTTAGTTTAGCGATGTCTCTCTGAGAGAACGTTTAGTTTAGTGATGTCTCTCTAGAGAACGATTAGTTTAGTGATGTCTCTGAGAGAACGTTTAGTTTAGTGATGTCTCTCTGAGAGAACGTTTAGTTTAGTGATGTCTCTCTGAGAGAACGTTTAGTTTAGCGATGTCTCTCTGAGAGAACGTTTAGTTTAGTGATGTCTCTCTGAGAGAACGTTTAGTTTAGTGATGTCTCTCTGAGAGAACGTTTAGTTTAGCGATGTCTCTCTGAGAGAACGTTTAGTTTAGTGATGTCTCTGAGAGAACGTTTAGTTTAGTGATGTCTCTCTGAGAGAACTTTTAGTTTAGTGATGTCTCTCTGAGAGAACGTTTAGTTTAGTGATGTCTCTCTGAGAGAACGTTTAGTTTAGTGATGTCTCTCTAGAGAACGTTTAGTTTAGTGATGTCTCTCTGAGAGAACGTTTAGTTTAGTGATGTCTCTCTAGAGAACGTTTAGTTTAGTGATGTCTCTCTAGAGAACGTTTAGTTTAGTGATGTCTCTCTGAGAGAACATTTAGTTTAGTGATGTCTCTGAGAGAACGTTTAGTTCAGTGATGTCTCTCTAGAGAACGTTTAGTTTAGTGATGTCTCTCTGAGAGAACGTTTAGTTTAGTGATGTCTCTGAGAGAACGTTTAGTTTAGTGATGTCTCTGAGAGAACGTTTAGTTTAGTGATGTCTCTCTAGAGAACGTTTAGTTTAGTGATGTCTCTCTGAGAGAACGTTTAGTTTAGTGATGTCTCAGAGAGAACGTTTAGTTCAGTGATGTCTCTCAGAGAGAACGTTTAGTTTAGTGATGTCTCTCTAGAGAACGTTTAGTTTAGTGATGTCTCTGAGAGAACGTTTAGTTTAGTGATGTCTCTGAGAGAACGTTTAGTTTAGTGATGTCTCTCTGAGAGAACGTTTAGTTTAGTGATGTCTCTGAGAGAACGTTTAGTTTAGTGATGTCTCTCAGAGAGAACGTTTAGTTTAGTGATGTCTCTCTGAGAGAACGTTTAGTTTAGTGATGTCTCTCTGAGAGAACATTTGGTTTAGTGATGTCTCTGAGAGAACGTTTAGTTTAGCGATGTCTCTCTGAGAGAACGTTTAGTTTAGTGATGTCTCTCTGAGAGAACGTTTAGTTTAGTGATGTCTCTCTAGAGAACGTTTAGTTTAGTGATGTCTCTCTAGAGAACGTTTAGTTTAGTGATGTCTCTCTGAGAGAACATTTAGTTTAGTGATGTCTCTGAGAGAACGTTTAGTTCAGTGATGTCTCTCTAGAGAACGTTTAGTTTAGTGATGTCTCTCTGAGAGAACGTTTAGTTTAGTGATGTCTCTGAGAGAACGTTTAGTTTAGTGATGTCTCTGAGAGAACGTTTAGTTTAGTGATGTCTCTCTAGAGAACGTTTAGTTTAGTGATGTCTCTCTGAGAGAACGTTTAGTTTAGTGATGTCTCAGAGAGAACGTTTAGTTCAGTGATGTCTCTCAGAGAGAACGTTTAGTTTAGTGATGTCTCTCTAGAGAACGTTTAGTTTAGTGATGTCTCTGAGAGAACGTTTAGTTTAGTGATGTCTCTGAGAGAACGTTTAGTTTAGTGATGTCTCTCTGAGAGAACGTTTAGTTTAGTGATGTCTCTGAGAGAACGTTTAGTTTAGTGATGTCTCTCAGAGAGAACGTTTAGTTTAGTGATGTCTCTCTGAGAGAACGTTTAGTTTAGTGATGTCTCTCTGAGAGAACATTTGGTTTAGTGATGTCTCTGAGAGAACGTTTAGTTTAGCGATGTCTCTCTGAGAGAACGTTTAGTTTAGTGATGTCTCTCTAGAGAACGTTTAGTTTAGTGATGTCTCTGAGAGAACGTTTAGTTTAGTGATGTCTCTCTGAGAGAACGTTTAGTTTAGTGATGTCTCTCTGAGAGAACGTTTAGTTTAGTGATGTCTCTCTAGAGAACGTTTAGTTTAGTGATGTCTCTGAGAGAACGTTTAGTTTAGTGATGTCTCTCAGAGAGAACGTTTAGTTTAGTGATGTCTCTCTGAGAGAACGTTTAGTTTAGTGATGTCTCTCTGAGAGAACGTTTAGTTTAGTGATGTCTCTCTGAGAGAACGTTTAGTTTAGCGATGTCTCTCTGAGAGAACGTTTAGTTTAGTGATGTCTCTCTGAGAGAACGTTTAGTTTAGTGATGTCTCTCTGAGAGAACGTTTAGTTTAGTGATGTCTCTCTAGAGAACGTTTAGTTTAGTGATGTCTCTGAGAGAACGTTTAGTTTAGTGATGTCTCTCTGAGAGAACGTTTAGTTTAGTGATGTCTCTGAGAGAACGTTTAGTTTAGTGATGTCTCTGAGAGAACGTTTAGTTTAGTGATGTCTCTCTGAGAGAACGTTTAGTTTAGTGATGTCTCTCTAGAGAACGTTTAGTTTAGTGATGTCTCTGAGAGAACGTTTAGTTTAGTGATGTCTCTCTGAGAGAACGTTTAGTTTAGTGATGTCTCTCTGAGAGAACGTTTAGTTTAGTGATGTCTCTCTGAGAGAACGTTTAGTTTAGTGATGTCTCTGAGAGAACGTTTAGTTTAGTGATGTCTCTCTAGAGAACGTTTAGTTTAGTGATGTCTCTCTGAGAGAACGTTTAGTTTAGTGATGTCTCTCTGAGAGAACGTTTAGTTTAGTGATGTCTCTGAGATAACGTTTAGTTTAGTGATGTCTCTCTGAGAGAACGTTTAGTTTAGTGATGTCTCTCTAGAGAACGTTTAGTTTAGTGATGTCTCTGAGAGAACGTTTAGTTTAGTGATGTCTCTCTGAGAGAACGTTTAGTTTAGTGATGTCTCTCTGAGAGAACGTTTAGTTTAGTGATGTCTCTCTAGAGAACGTTTAGTTTAGTGATGTCTCTCTGAGAGAACGTTTAGTTTAGTGATGTCTCTCTAGAGAACGTTTAGTTTAGTGATGTCTCTCTGAGAGAACGTTTAGTTTAGTGATGTCTCTGAGAGAACGTTTAGTTTAGTGATGTCTCTCTGAGAGAACGTTTAGTTTAGTGATGTCTCTCTGAGAGAACGTTTAGTTTAGTGATGTCTCTGAGAGAACGTTTAGTTTAGTGATGTCTCTCTGAGAGAACGTTTAGTTTAGTGATGTCTCTCTGAGAGAACGTTTAGTTTAGTGATGTCTCTGAGAGAACGTTTAGTTTAGTGATGTCTCTCTGAGAGAACGTTTAGTTTAGTGATGTCTCTCTGAGAGAACGTTTAGTTTAGTGATGTCTCTCTAGAGAACGTTTATTTTAGTGATGTCTCTGAGAGAACGTTTAGTTTAGTGATGTCTCTCTGAGAGAACGTTTAGTTTAGTGATGTCTCTCTGAGAGAACGTTTAGTTTAGTGATGTCTCAGAGAGAACGTTTAGTTTAGTGATGTCTCTCTGAGAGAACGTTTAGTTTAGTGATGTCTCTCTAGAGAACGTTTAGTTCAGTGATGTCTCTGAGAGAACGTTTAGTTTAGTGATGTCTCTCTGAGAGAACGTTTAGTTTAGTGATGTCTCTGAGAGAACGTTTAGTTTAGTGATGTCTCTGAGAGAACGTTTAGTTTAGTGATGTCTCTCTGAGAGAACGTTTAGTTTAGTGATGTCTCTCTGAGAGAACGTTTAGTTTAGTGATGTCTCTCTAGAGAACGTTTAGTTTAGTGATGTCTCTGAGAGAACGTTTAGTTTAGTGATGTCTCTCTGAGAGAACGTTTAGTTTAGTGATGTCTCTCTAGAGAACGTTTAGTTCAGTGATGTCTCTGAGAGAACGTTTAGTTTAGTGATGTCTCTCTGAGAGAACGTTTAGTTTAGTGATGTCTCTGAGAGAACGTTTAGTTTAGTGATGTCTCTCAGAGAACGTTTAGTTTAGCGATGTCTCTCTGAGAGAACGTTTAGTTTAGTGATGTCTCTCTGAGAGAACGTTTAGTTTAGTGATGTCTCTCTGAGAGAACGTTTAGTTTAGTGATGTCTCTCTAGAGAACGTTTAGTTTAGTGATGTCTCTGAGAGAACGTTTAGTTTAGTGATGTCTCTGAGAGAACGTTTAGTTTAGTGATGTCTCTGAGAGAACGTTTAGTTTAGTGATGTCTCTCTAGAGAACGTTTAGTTTAGTGATGTCTCTCTGAGAGAACGTTTAGTTTAGTGATGTCTCTCTGAGAGAACGTTTAGTTTAGTGATGTCTCTGAGAGAACGTTTAGTTTAGTGATGTCTCTGAGAGAACGTTTAGTTTAGTGATGTCTCTCTAGAGAACGTTTAGTTTAGTGATGTCTCTGAGAGAACGTTTAGTTTAGTGATGTCTCTCTAGAGAACGTTTAGTTTAGTGATGTCTCTGAGAGAACGTTTAGTTTAGTGATGTCTCTGAGAGAACGTTTAGTTTAGTGATGTCTCTCTGAGAGAACGTTTAGTTTAGTGATGTCTCTCTGAGAGAACGTTTAGTTTAGTGATGTCTCTCTGAGAGAACGTTTAGTTTAGTGATGTCTCTGAGAGAACGTTTAGTTTAGTGATGTCTCTCTGAGAGAACGTTTAGTTTAGTGATGTCTCTCTGAGAGAACGTTTAGTTTAGTGATGTCTCTCTGAGAGAACGTTTAGTTCAGTGATGTCTCTCTAGAGAACGTTTAGTTTAGTGATGTCTCTCTGAACATGAAGCAGAGAACGTTTAGTTTAGTGATGTCTCTCTGAACATGAAGCAGAGAACGTTTAGTTTAGTGATGTCTCTCTGCACATGAAGCAGCTGCCAGTCAATCTATAACGACCCGTTTATGTTGTCAGCATTGTCAGCTTGATGTATGTAGATCAACTCTGACAGAAAGTACGGTAAGTAAGTGTGTGTGTGTGTGTGTGTGTGTGTGTGTGTGTGTGTGTGTGTGTGTGTGTGTGTGTGTGTGTGTGTGTGTGTGTGTGTGTGTTTGTTGTGTATATTACAACCACACACAGAGATTTTGAAAACATGACCAATGACAAAAAACTCCCATACCTGCTGGGCGAAGTACAACAATGTGCAAACACAGCAGCAAGATTTGTGAGTTGCTGTGATAGGAGAAGGATATCAAATGGAACACAACCACCCTAAAGACTAATCATTGTGTATATTCCTGCACTATACCTGCATCGAGTGACCTTGGTACATAGAATTTGATCTATTGAAGATTCTGACCTTCAAATGTACATCATTTTTGTTTTGATTGTATTGCTGTATTGTTGTATTGTTCTTTCTGCTTTGGCAATGTAAACGTATGTTTTCTCATGCCAATAAAGCCCTTTGAATTTAAATGTGTATATTGCGAGGCGCAGCAGAGGGGGACAGACAGACAGACAGGACAGACAGGACAGACAGACAGACAGACAGGTCAGGTCACCTGGTGACAGATCTCGTGGACGACCACCATGGTCAGCTCCATCTGATAGGACAGCGAGGAGATGTCGGCGTCCAATAGGATCTTCTGTTCCACAAAGACGCTTAGGCCCCAGTTCTCCATGGCGGCGTACGGGTGTTTGGGAACGGCCAGCAGGTCTGAAGGAAATATAATAATATATAATATATATATATAATATAATAATAATATAATATACGGGTGTTTGGGAACGGCCAGCAGGTCTGCAGGAAATATAATATAATATATATAATATATATATAATATAATATACGGGTGTTTGGGAACGGCCAGCAGGTCTGCAGGAAATAGAACAGTTATGTTGTTAGATTGTATTAGTGTTAACCCGTTCTGACCTGAGATCAGATTCTATAAAATGACAGTTTTCTGAAAAAGCTATGTTTCTATGTCAGTCGTTCTTCGATTTTTCAAAAAATAGCAGACCTACAAGCTCGTAGCGCGCCACTCGGTGGCGCGCTATGAGCTTGTAGATCTGCTATTTTTTTAATAGCTAAATCATAGCGTAATGCTAACACCAAAAGGGGTTCCTGCCCAAGCTACGAGCTTGTACTGTAGATCTGCTATTTTTCAATAGCTAAAGCATAGCGTAATGCTAACACCAAAAGGGGATCCTGCCCAAGCTACGAGCTTGTAGATCTGCTATTTTTCAATAGCTTAAAGCATAGCATAATGCTAACACATGTCTCTGCTAACACATGGGCCCACATGTGGGCCATGATGATATTGCAAAGTGTGCCCCCAAATAATTGGCCAAACAATAAGATGTTAAAGGCATATAGTTCAAAGAAGTGCAGAGCAAAAAAGGTCGACTTTACCAAGAATTGACTACATAGGGTTAAATGTCCATGGACTTGATCATAATTACATAAAACAATAATTCACACAGCGCAGATCATAGTGCTGCCAAACTGCCGCCTATAAAATGAAATACATAAATGTTATCTACACACTTGTACATTATACGTAGTGAGGGTCCCTGCTTCATCTCTCTCTCTCTCTCTCTCTCTCTCTCTGCTGAGAGGTCCTTGAACTGCATAGCGTTAAGCCTCCTGCGCTGCTATTTATTCTTATGGATATGGATTCATATTCATATGGCTTTGATTTTTCTTTTTCTGTGTCTTTTGATCTGTTTCTACAATGTGCTAATTCTCCTGACTCTTTCATCTCTCTCTCTATCCTTCATCCCTTTTCTGAAAACTAGACAAAATGGAGTGCGTGCGCACTGTGCACGGTGCACGCTACAAACTATTTCACCCACTTATATAAACATCTGTAAAAACATGTGATGTGACAATACATCGTATAGGTCTTATAAACATCTGTGAAAACATGTGATGTGACAATACATCGTATAGGTCTTATAAACATCTGTAAAAACATGTGATGTGACAATACATCGTATAGGTCTTATAAACATCTGTAAAAACATGTGATGTGGCAATACATCGTATAGGTCTTATAAACATCTGTAAAAACATGTGATGTGACAATACATCGTATAGGTCTTATAAACATCTGTGAAAACATGTGATGTGACAATACATCGTATAGGTCTTATAAACATCTGTGAAAACATGTGATGTGACAATACATCGTATAGGTCTTATAAACATCTGTGAAAACATGTGATGTGACAATACATCGTATAGGTCTTATAAACATCTGTGAAAACATGTGATGTGACAATACATCGTATAGGTCTGCAGCTATAGATTGTTTATAGCTGATTAGTCGAGCAATCGCAAAGCACTAAAAACAAACAAACAAAGAAAAAAGATTCAACTTAAACGCTACTTTAACCCATTCTGACCTGAGATCAGATTCTAAAAATGTCAGTCGTTCTTCGATTTTTCAAAAATAGCAGACCTACAAGCTCGTAGCGCGCCACTTGGTGGCGCGCTATGAGCTTGTAGATCTGCTATTTTTCAATAGCTAAAGCATAACATGACGCTAACACCAAAATGGGTTCCCGTTCAGAATGGATTAAAGGAGCATTCAGTGATTCGGACAGGCCAACTGCACACACCAAGGCCCGCCCCCGCTTGATCATGATTGGCGGAAGGCCCCTCTCTATCCTGATTGGATGAAGGCTGGGCCACCTATAGCCAAAAACGAAACCTAAGGTTTTTTTGACCCCCACAGGGGTTAAATGGGGACAGGGAGGAACTCCTTATATGGTCAGCACACTCTATAGTAGGGAGGATTATCACAACAAAACGAAAAAATAAGTGATATTTGAATTACGTGAAATCACTGAATATACCTGTAACCGTAGGGTTTATAATCAAAATATATTATTTATACCTCTTTTATAGGGGTGAAATCTAGTTTCCATTGAAACTATTAAGATAACAACATTCTCTAATTGTGTAGACTTATTGGTACGGTAGGCCTATGCATTTTGTTTCTTTAGAAACACGGCCAACTGATTATAACAAGCAAACATGGCAACACTGCTGGATGACTAATGGAGGAATGAAGGGAAAACAGCGCCCCCTAAAGTCACAGATCACTGCTGAAATATTTGAAGGGGAAATTCTCTAATTTGAGATTTGTGGTTCAACAAGTTTCAAATGGTCATATCTTCTTCATCCCCCCCCCCCCCCCCCCCCAATTTCAATGAGCAATACATCATATGAAAGGTTACAGTGTATAGTTTCATAATATGTAAAGAACTGAAAAATGACCATGGCCCCCTTGTATATCAAACTACTGTCCCCGGTCACATATGTATTAATCTAATTCTCATATTTGTGAGCATAGAAGTGACATTAATGTAAATAGGTGCTGGCTGTCTGGTGTCCGATGAGAACTTAACCAAGATGCCGAAATCTCTGACACAACGAGGCCAGACATCGCTGAGGATATCTGGGTTGTAATGTAAATATGTAATGTAAATATCCTGTCGCGAGGAGTGTAGCAAATATGCTAATGCTAGCTACAGTGTTGTTTTTGTCGACTAAAACTAAGACGAAAAATGTTCATCGACTACCTTTTTTTCACTGATGGAAACTAAATGAAAACTGAGCTATGATGACTAAAACTAAGACTAAATGCATTGACAATTTCGTCAACTAAAAACTAGACTAAAATGTTAGGAAGGGACTAGTGGACAAGAGACCCAGTATAAGTAATTTTACACTTGGTTGAATGCTGAAAATAGCAGATCTACAAGCTCACAATGCGTCACACAGGGCGATGCGTGGTGAGCTTGTAGATCTGCTATTTTCAGCAAGGGTAAAAACAGTCATTGCGTGTGTGTGTGTGTGTGTGTGTGTGTGTGTGTGTGTGTGTGTGTGTGTGTGTGTGTGTGTGTGTGTGTGTGTGTGTGTGTGTGTGTGTGTGTGTGTGAGACTGTGTGTGTGTGCCTTAAGGGCAGCGATCTGGGCTCAAATCGTTGCCCTGAAGGGTTGACTTATACGAAGCAATTTATCTCCCAGTCCATGACACGCACGCCCTCACACACGCACTCACGCACACACGCACGCACGCACCTACACAACGCAACACAGCTGAATGCTGTGACAGAGTAGAGTCAAAAGACCATGTATTATCTCAGACCATTAAACACAGAGAGTGAGAGAGAGAGAGACAGAGAGACAGAGACAGAGACAGAGACAGAGACAGAGACAGAGACAGAGACAGAGACAGAGACAGAGACAGAGACAGAGACAGAGACAGAGACAGAGACAGAGACAGAGACAGAGACAGAGAGACAGAGAAAGATAGAGAGATCAGGAGGACAATAGAACAGTTCTTACATAGAGGAGATGAGAGGGTTAAAAAGAGGAAATTGTTTCCCCTCAGGTTGTTGATGCTCTGAGCAACTCAATCACCCCCCCCCCCTCTCTCTCTCTCTCTCTCTCTCTCTCTCTCTCTCTCTCTCTCTAAATGGAGTCAATTAAACTCTGACTGTGTACTAAACTGTGCACTATAAGGTCAAGGTTGCTACGCTCACAACACGCTAATGTCTTCCATTCACAACATACTGTAGGCCCTATACTGTGAATAATACATAATAATACTAATGTCTTCCATTCACAACATACTGTAGGCCCTATACTGTGAATAATACATAATAATACTAATGTCTTCCATTCACAACATACTGTAGGCCCTATACTGTGAATAATACATAATAATACTAATGTCTTCCATTCAAAACATACTGTAGGCCCTATACTGTGAATAATAATGCATATTAATACTAATGTCTTCCATTCACAACATACTGTAGGCCCTATACTGTGAATAATAATGCATATTAATACTAATGTCTTCCATTCACAACATACTGTAGGCCCTATACTGTGAATAATACATAATGATACTGTATCCCCCCCCGGGACTTCAGCTGGGATTTAGGGCCCTTGAGAGGTGACTGGTCAGTCGACCTGCAGGGCCCTTGAGAAGTGACTGGTCAGTCGACCTCAGGGCCCTAGTGACTGGTCAGTCGACCTGCAGGGCCCTTGAGAAGTGACTGGTCAGTCGACCTCAGGGCCCTAGTGACTGGTCAGTCGACCTGCAGGGCCCTAGTGACTGGTCAGTCGACCTGCAGGGCCCTAGTGACTGGTCAGTCGACCTGCAGGGCCCTAGTGACTGGTCAGTCGACCTGCAGGGCCCTAGTGACTGGTCAGTCCACCTCGGGGCCGTTGTCGATACTTTGGGAGCTACAAGTTCTGATATTATATAGACTGGTGCCAAACCATTTACAGACTTTTCAAAAGGCTTTTCAAAAATAGCCGATATAGGTCGGCTATTTTTGTAAAATCGAAGAACGACATTTTTTATAGAATCTGATCTCAGGTCAGAATGGGTTAATCAGACCAGTGTGTTGTCCAGTGGAAACCTCGTATGAATCTGATCCCAGGTCAGAATGGGTTAATCAGACCAGTGTGTGTCCAGTGGCAACCTCGTATGAATCTGATCTCAGGTCAGAATGGGTTAAAAGGTTGAGAAATGAGAGAGAAACACTGGCCTCAACGAGCGAGCTGGGAAAACATATTTTAGTCACACCGCAGGTGGAGGCATTTCTCCTCTACACAAAAGCATCGTTGCATAACGTTATAAAATATAAACGCTGCAAGCTCTGCAGTCGCTGGAAAACACTGTTCAAATGAGCATTCACGACGAAGCAGAGACGAAAACACCGTTCAAATGAGCATTCACCACGAAGCAGAGACGAAAACACTGTTCAAATGAGCATTCACAACGAAGCAGAGACGAAAACACCGTTCAAATGAGCATTCACGACGAAGCAGAGACGAAAACACTGTTCAAATGAGCATTCACAACGAAGCAGAGACGAAAACACTGTTCAAATGAGCATTCACGACGAAGCAGAGACGAAAACACCGTTCAAATGAGCATTCACCACGAAGCAGAGACGAAAACACTGTTCAAATGAGCATTCACGACGAAGCAGAGACGAAAACACCGTTCAAATGAGCATTCACGACGAAGCAGAGATGAAAACACCGTTCAAATGAGCATTCACGACGAAGCAGAGACGAAAACACCGTTCAAATGAGCATTCACGACGCAGCAGAGATGAAAACACCGTTCAAATGAGCATTCACGACGCAGCAGAGATGAAAACACCATTCAAATGAGCATTCACGACGCAGCAGAGACGGCGTGACGGGGAAGGAAGGAACTCTCGACCTGTTGCTTAAAGCATTTAGGCCTGACGGCGAAATTTTATAAATGTCTTTTTTTAAATGTATTTTTTTCTGAAAAACCTCATGTTTCTATATCAGTGGTTCTCAATATTTCATGTCAAGGACCCCCAGAAATATATGAAATTGGCCGCTGACCCCCCCCATCTGAAAATGTGTTGTTTCAGGGACCACCTCCCAGATGCAAAGATTTTAGTTAAAAATGTTCGCTCTGAAAGAGTATATAATCAAAGCTTTGCACCACATTTTCACGAATTTTCAAAAATAGCAGACCTACAAGCTCGTAGCGCGCCACTCGGTGGCGCGCTATGAGCTTGTAGATCTGCTATTTTCCAATAGCTAAATTATAACATAATGTTTAAAACACCAAAAGGGGTTCCCGCACAAAATGGCTTAAGAGCTTCTCCAACCAAACCGCAGCCTCGCAGAGAGGTCAACGGTGTCTCTGTGAACAGCAGCATGTGTTTTCTACCGGGCTCCGGTAAACATTTACCCAACCATGTTTTTGTTTGGTTTTTGTTCCCTATTATACAACAAAGCCACAGGTAGCTTAAATCAATTCTATCCATGTATACGTGCTATAGCAGTGTGACAATAGTGTCCCTGTGGAGCTGGTGGGTTTGTTGACAAAATGTTATTGATTCAGCAGGTCTCTCTCTCTCTCTCTCTCTCTGTGAATGTCATCAAAACAACCTTCATATGATTTAACCCATTTTGGGGCGGGAACCCCTTTTGGTGTTATAGCATTATGTTATGCTTTAGCTATTGAAAAAATAGCAGATCTACAAGCTTGTAGATCTGCTATTTTTTGAGAAAGCAATCGAAGAACGACTGACATAGAAACATAGCTTTTTCAGAAAACTGTCAGGATGTAGAAGACGTTTTTTAGAATCTGATCTCAGGTCAGAATGGGTTAAACACATGGGGCCTGCTAAGCTGTTCCAAAAACAGGGCCTATAAAAAAATAAAGGGACTAAAGTATTGTGCGTACGGTGTGTATTTTCGATAAGCCTTTGATCGTTTGTATTCCCGGGTGTACTGTAAATACTAAATAGCCAACTCTCATTGTGTAACGAGAATAAGAAGTTAATTTTACAAATACAACTTGCCAAGGTCTGCTTTTTACACTGAAACAAGTATTGCTCACTTGAAGAGGCATTATTGATTAGCGAGGGGAATCTTTCCTTTGGATGGACGCATATCCCTCCACTGTCCTACATCGGGACATTCATTTGGAACGGACACGGCTGTCACACGATGGCAAAGATGCTCTGAACCCAAATGCAGAGTCACAACCAGCAGAAGAGTTTTCAAAACACTTTTACCAGAAGTATTCAAGGCAGGGTCAAGACTAAGGCCTGGGCTATACGTCTCTAGGTTTTTATAAAACAGATATTTTCGTACTCCGTTGTCGTATGGGCAGGGGCCCATACGACAAAGATATCTGTGTCCACACAACCCAAAACGATCATTTTTGACTCCAACAAGCATGCCAGACCAGTAGGTGGCGATAATAAATATGTGACGCAATAGAAAAATGTTCTGAGCATGCGCGGTGAGCTGGTTTCCCAATAGATCCCCCCCACGTAACCCGGTAGTACTAAAAACAAAACAAACAAGGCATGCAGACAGGACTCCGTCTAGTGAGCAACTTTGGAACGCACCTTCTAATATAAACACAAACCCCATTATCCCAGCTGACTCGCTAGACTAGTGGACTACTACGCACACTTGTAATCTATGCTTTGCTTCGCTTCGCTGGTTCGCGGCCCCACTGCCGCCACTGTTTTTACAACCGCAGACTTTTTAATAGTTTTTGGATTAAGGTTGCATTAAAAAGACTGGATTAAGGTTGGTGAACGATGTGTTGCTCCCCTGCTTGCATACATAACCGCAAGCAGGGGAGCAAACGCATCCTTCACCAACCTTAATCCAAAAACTATTAAAAAGTCTGCGGTTGTAAAAACAGCGGCGGCAGTGGGGCGCGAACCAGCGAAGCGATGCAAAGCATATATTTTCTTAGTCTGCGTAGTAGTCCACTAGGCTAGCGGGGCAGCTGGAAGAATAGGGTTTGTGTTTATATTAGATGGTGAGGATCCGCCCGCGCGGGTGGCGCTAGCTGCCATCGTGTTTGTTGTAGTTTCTATGGTAACCTCACGTTCACCCCGGAAGTTGTTCGTTTTCAATCCATGAACTGATGCGCATGCTCAGTGTTAAAAGCAACAACAAACATGCGCGACTAGGGAGGTGACGTCAAAAACTCAGTTTCGCATGACTACACAGCTCCACCATCCGGATCTTTTCGAAAATCTCCACTTATTTATCCGTTGCCAAAAACCTCCGTTTGAGTGGCCGAAAACGCCATTTGCGTCTGGCTGAAAGGCCCAAACGCACATAGAAATGTGCGTTTGAAAAAACACCCAGAGTCGTATAGCCCAGGCCTAAAACAAGAGCTCCCAGGTAGGACATCATAACATGAACGTATGAACTGACAATGAGGAGGTGGGCTGATTGGAGAAGTGTCCTCAGGTGAGAAAGGGGCTAATGAGGGAGTGTGAGCAGGTGTGAGACAAGGACTGAGAGGTGGGAGTGTTGTTTCCGTCGACTAAAACTAAGACGAGAAATGTTCGTCGACTACCTTTTTCCACTGACTAAAACTAAATAAAAACTAAATAAAAACTAATCTATGATGACTAAAACTAAGACTAAATATACTGACACAACGCGTCGCAGCGCGACCAAAGTGTAAAATATGTCATTACAACGACATCAAGGCCTGTCGAAACACATTTGTGACCCAGGCCAACAGAATGTGCCTCATGTCGGCAGAATGAAATGGTCGAAATGGTCGAAATAAAACCTTTTATTTTTATTTATGTGATTTTCGTTAATTTCATATTAACACAGTTTGAATGTTGAAGAAGGTTTTCGTTCCAACAGATTATTCATTTGGGCAAATGAAATGTATACATTTATCAGTCAAACTGTGCTTGTTTTATTTGTGAAAACTAACGCAGTTTGGGGGGCGGAGAAGTGCTCTCCCAAGATTTGCATGTCTGTTCCGATTGGTCTCAGGAATGTCTTTGTCTCAGGTTTCACGGTCTGGGCGTCGCCCATAAGTACAGCTGTGACAGTAACTGTCAATGTGTTTGTATTGTAAACAGTGTCAGTTATTATTCAACTCGAGATGGCTAGTAACTCTTCTGCAGCGCGTCTGGTCCTGGCATTGAATGGAGGAGCAGATGATGGCGTTTTGAATGATTTCATTATGGCTTTTATACACGGCCCTGAGTGTCGGTCAGACTCAGAGGATGAATCTGATGGAGATGACGACGACGATGACACAGTTTTTGATCGAGTCAACACCAGCGTGTGTTCTGACAACAACGAGGATGACCAGGACAAGGAGACGGGTGGAAACGCTGCTCCAGGAGGGGTGCATGTAGGCATTGCATCGCTGTTACAGTTACCAGAAGTTGAGAATGTTGCAGTGGACACCGATCGACCAGTAGAACTTGAGAAAATACGAAACTTTAATTGCCGATGCCAAGAAAGAAGAAAGGAGAATTCAGAGCATGAGCCTTTGTCTTGCAGTCAAAAACTTGACCCAGAAATGATTTGCGATACACGGATGGAAATGGCAGCCTTGTCGAAGGATCAGAAAGACATGTTTCTCATGGGAATTATAAAGACGTGCACGAATGACTCCGAATTGACACAACGCACAAAGCAATGCAACGGGAAGCGAATGATCACCCGATCCACGTACATGGTTAACACCGTCGTGGTTTGCCGTGCTACATTTCTCTTTCTCTATGGGTGAGTTACAGTCTAATCTATGCTATTGATACTTATGTATTGTTACTGTAACATTGTGTGTGTGTGTGTGTGTGTGTGTGTGTGTGTGTGTGTGTGTGTGTGAATAACGCCAGTATGTATGTATGGATCACTATGTGGCAGTAGGCGCTGCTCAACTCTGTGCGGACGGAGGATCACTATTTTGCCCTGTTAAATAATACTGATGTTAGCCCGTAGTAGTAAAACATCCGGTCGACTAAATCAACTGTGGATTTAGTCGACTAAAATCGTATGACATTTAGTCGACTAAAACTAGACTAAACCCTAGAACATTCCAGGTGACTAAAATGTGACTATAAAACTAAGTGAAAACTATTCAAGAGACTAATGACTAAAACTAAAAAAAGAAATTTGCTGCCAAAACAACACTGTGGAGAGACAGACCATGACAACAGCAATGTTTCATCCATATTATGTATCCTCATCAGATGGTTAAGACTGCGTTCATAGGATCACAGAGGATGTGGTCAATGTTATAAATTAATAGTTGGCATGAAAAACAAGAGCAGGGAACTCAAAAGTTCAGCTCTAAATGGGTCAAGAAAAAAAAGGTTTTTTTTTAATTATTTATTTATTAAAGAAACTTGAATTTGCATCTGGTCCTTAATATACATTCAAGCAATAGATATATATGCGTATATATGCGTTGGCATATGAATATATATATTATTTTCAGACGTGAGAACGATCTGGTGAAGGAATACAGTGAGGTGCTATTATTGGTGCTACAGTGAGGCAGTGTTAATGCCATTAGTAGATCTAGTATTGATCCCATCCTTCGTAGAATCGTCCTCGGGTCAAAATGGGTTAAAGTGGTTATATCTGCTGTGTGTGTGTGTGTGTGTGTGTGTGTGTGTGTGTGTGGCTGTGTGTGTGTGTGTGTGTGTGTGTGTGTGTGTGTGTGTGTGTGTGTGTGTGTGTGTGTGTGTGTGTGTGTGTGTGTGTGTGTGTGCAGTGATGTAATTAGGTTTCCAATGTAATGAGTCCCAGGATGCAGGGATGGTCTTGTAGATGAGTCCCAGGGACATTTGATGAGTCCCACTTCAGCGACGTTTTGTCAGTCACATTTTGTCATTTTTACAAATTGCAGCATTAAACTATCATTTCATTTTTGATTGTTATAATGTGGTTATATTCATGTAGAAATGTATGAAAGAAGTGAATACAATTCCAAATCTGAAAACTTTAATATTTGCAAAGATGTTTGCAAGAACAGTGCAAAGTATGCAAACAGAACAACACAACAGTGCAACGTATGCAGAACAGTAAATAATATAATGGCACCAAAATAATGTAAAATATATAAATAATAATAATAATGTGGTGCAATCAGTGAGCTTAAGTATGGTGCATTTAATGCACTACAGCACAGCTCATTTAAAGTGACTCATTGTCTGTTTGTGAATCGGGTCTGCTTGTCACGCTAAAACATGTTCCCCTAAATATTTCTGTCGGAGGCAGCGCGGTTTAGTTGAGAGAGTTGCGACATCTCCGTTCACTGCTTATTCGTGGGGCTGCAACGGGCTGCAAGCGTCACTGATCACTCAATTGTCGTCACTCTCTCTCTAAACGGCTCTAGTCTACTCTAGAGGCTGCGCTCGGAGCGCTCCGCTCCCCGGTCAGAGCTCGCCTGAGCAACATGGCGGCGCGCTGTGTTGACAATGTAGTTACAACAAATTAGTGGTTCTACAACGATTTCTACATGGATTTTATTTTTTATAACATAGGATCCGCCGCCCAGCCTGCCCGGCTCTCCGCCGCCCAGCCTGCCCGGCTCTCCGCCGCCCAGCCTGCCCGGCTCTCCGCCGCCCAGCCTGCCCGGCTCTCCGCCGCCCAGCCTGCCCGGCTCTCCGCCGCCCAGCCTGCCTGGCTCTCCGCCGCCCAGCCTGCCCGGCCCTCCGCTGCCCAGCACTCCTCCGCCTGCAGCCCTGTCTGCAGCCCCGGCTCCTCGACCTGCAGCCCCGTCTGCAGCCCCACCTCCTGAGCCTGCAGCCCCGTCTGCAGCCCCACCTCCTCGACCTGCAGCCCCGTCTGCAGCCCCACCTCCTGAGCCTGCAGCCCCGTCTGCAGCCCCACCTCCTCGACCTGCAGCCCCGTCTGCAGCCCCACCTCCTGAGCCTGCAGCCCCACCTCCTGAGCCTGCAGCCCCGCCTGCAGCCCCACCTCCTGAGCCTGCAGCTCCTCCTGCAGCCCCACCTCCTGTGTCTACAGCTCCGCCTCTGTCGGAGGCATCCCCGGCGTCCCCTCCAAGGTCCTACGCATGGTCCCAGCTCCCAGACCGTCTTCCAGACCGCGTGTCCTCTGCCTCGTCCCGCCCACCAGATGACATCAGGGTCTCGTCGCGGCCACCAGGCCGCCCACCAGATGACATCTCGGTTTCGTCTCAGCCCCCAGGCCGTCCGCCTGACGCATCGGCTCAGCCCCCAGGCCGTCCGCCGTCCACCTGGCCTCAGCGTCCTGGCCGCCCACCTGACGTCACCTTCTCTGCCTCAGTCTCCCTCCTCCAGACCCCCTCCGCCCACCCTGCTCTGTGTTCCGGGCCAGCGTGGTGGGACGTCTGGAAGCCGTCCCTTAAGAGGGAGGTACTGTCAGGGTCTGCATACCAGATCTCCCTGTCAGCCACTCCCACTCCCCATTCCTACCCTCAGTCATTGTCACACACCTGTTCCCAATCCATCCCCAGCCCAGCAGTGCCATGCCCCTTCACTCCTGAGAACATTTCCCCAATCAACCCACCTCCTATAAAGACTGGACTCATTGCAAACACAAACTGTGGGAACATAAACCCTTGTCCGGTGTGCAACATTGCTGTCCCTGAGCTCTACCGTGAAGATTCCTGGTTCCTCGTGTTGCTCTTCCGTTTTGGGACATTACCTTTTGATGCCTTTTGTAAGGTTTGCCTTTTGGTCTTTCTGTTTGTGGCATTCTGCTTTGAAATGTTTAGCATTTAGCATTCCTGGTTTTTCTGTAAGCAGCCACAGCTAACACTTTGTAAGCTTGACCTCTGATTTAATAAATCTCTTTATTTGAACTTTCATCTGCATTTGGGTTCAGTCATTCTGCAAACCGTGACAAAATGATCGTTTCCGTAGATTATTGTTTTACCGCATTTTTTCCCTCCGCGATTTCTTTTCAGTGGGAGTACAGTAGTGCATCCCATGGACGCACAGGTTGATGGTCTATTGCGTCCCAAAACTATAAAGTGCGTTTTTGGACGCAAAACGCACCCTAGTTACATCACTGGTGTGGCTGTGTGCCGACCTCTTTTTGTCTCTGCCATATGACGGACAGAATTGTCTTTGTTTGTTTGGAGCAGAAACCAATCTTTCCACACACCTGTGCCGCCCCCCCGTGCCCCTCCACACCAGTAGCCAGCTGCAGCGCCACTTATTCTCCGGCCTGCTATCCGACCAGTTTGACTTTAATAGCCACCTTCCGCCCGCTTCTGATATGTTCACTATTTTTGAAAAGGGGGCTTAAAGCGTCTCTCTCTCTCTCTCTGTGTCGTCCTCAGACGAGCCCTCCATCGGTGTCTCCAGTGATCTATAGGAATCTCCATAAAGCTCCTTTGTGCTTTCAGGCACACAGTATCTTTCTTTAGTACGTCCACGTAGGTAGGACTATATGCCACCTTCTATTAACCCATTCTGACCTGAGATCAGATTCATACGAGGTTTCCACTGGACACACACTGGTCTGATTATAACCCATTCTGACCTGAGATCAGATTCTAAAAAAATGTCACCTAAACAAAGCCAACAATGAACACAATATTTTGGGCCGATCAAATCATTAGAAAGAAGAAAATAAAGGCAGGAGACAACACTATTTGTTTTGTTTTCCTTCTTATAAATTATTTGATCGGCCCAAAACATTGTGTTCATTGTCATGATTTGTCACGATCTGAGTTGGCTTTGTCCGCGGCGTAACCGTCTTTAAATAAATACTTTAAGAAAAGCCTTTGGGCAAAATGCATTGGGATTCATTTCCTGGGCCACTCGTCGTTCTGAAAGGGGGAGGGACTGAGACGCTCTATTGGAGGCCGTTGGAGCAACAAGAGAATAGCATCAGAGGAAAGTGACAATGAAGTGGCTAAACAGAACAGAGTATATAAAGATGTCGGAGCCAGGAAAATAAAGAAAATAAAGATAATAAAGAAAAACAACAACAACACAGGTACTGAAAGGCAGTGTTGTTTTCGTCGACTAAAACTAAGGTGAAAAATGTTCGTCGACTACCTTTTCCACTGAAGAAAACTAAATGTAAACTAAATTAAAACTATGCTATGGTGACTAAAACTAAGACTAAATATACTGACAATTTCGTCAACAAATAAAAACTAGACTAAAATGTTAGGAAAGGACTATAGTGGACAAGAGATCCAGTATAAGTCATTTTACATTTGGTTGCATGCTGAAAATAGCCGATCTACAAGCTGCCAAAAACAACGCTGCTGAAAGGAGCACATCATGCTGTTCTGGGCTGTAACTAAAAACCTTCTAGTCTTAGAACAGGAGTCACAACTGGACTTTCATTGCTTTCTCACGTCTACACCAAAACCTTTTCAAATATAGCAGATCTACAGTAACCATCTTGGGCTACCGCTTAGAAGACGTCCCTGGATATGTCTTAAAACCCATTCTGACCTGAGATCAGATTCATACGAGGTTTCCACTGGACACACACTGGGTCTGATTAACCCATTCTGACCCGAGATCAGATTCTATAAAAATGTCAGTCGTTCTTCGATTTTTCCAAAAAATAGCAGACCTACAAGCTCAGAATGGGATAAAGGCAAAAAAAGATGTGTTGTCGGCTACAGATGTGTTGTCGGCTACAGATGAGGCGCATGGATGTGGCTGCAGTGTTTTGGACGCAGGCAGTTTAATGATTCTATAGCAAGTGGCCAATTCAGCAGTTATTGGCTGACAAATGAGAGAGATGCTTTAATAACAGCGAACTTCTCTCTCTCTCTCTCACACACACACCGATCTGTCCTTCTACATTCTGTCCATCCCTTCGGCTCTCATCCTCTATTTGTCCTTTGAGAGAACAACGCATGAAGGGAAATATGAGACGCACACACACACACACACACACACGCCTGCATGCACATGAGCGCATCCCCACACACATGCATGTGTCCATGAGAATACGATGCACGCAACACATGTGCACATATCGTATTCGGCTATAGGCTACTGTGCAACATATTAGCGAAAACATCTGCTGAAAAATGCTGAAAGCTGCAGATGGGGTATTTTTCGTAAGAAAGTATATAAAGTATAAAATATAGGGAAAACTCTGTTTGATACCTAACCCTGAACCCAACCACGTTGTAAAACTAACTATAAAACCACACGATGATAGCCGACCATAAAAACCACTAAATCTCCCTTTTGAGGAAAATAATGCCCGTTTCTCAAGTTCCCACGACTAGCCTAACAGCTGTGAGAGGACATGTGGTAGTGTAGTATTACAATACCCCACACACACACACACACACACACACACCCTCACACACACACACACACACACACACACACACACACACACACACACACACACACACACACACACACAGAGGTAACTGTAGAAGGGTGACAGGAAGACAGGGTTAGATGGAGAGAGAAACGGAAGGAATTAAGCTGGGAAATGACACGCTATTAACACACACACGCTAAGCACACACGCACACGCTAACACACACACGCACACGCTAACACACACACGCACACGCTAACACACACACACGCACACGCTAGATGCCAAGATGTCTGCCAACCGCAGATGGAGGCCAAGGAGAGTTTATTTATTCAGCACCTTTCATATTATCAGAGACATTATGGAGAAATAAATAAAGTAGTTCAAAGATGAAAACCAAATGAAACAGGAATGAGTGAGGCTGCCAGTAATAATAATAAATATGAAAATACTACAATTTATGCAGCGCTGCCGCAGTCTTTTTCTTCCCATTTTTACAAAACAACAACAACATTAAAAACAACGTTATTAGGAGTAGTGGATAGAAGTATCCTTACTCACATTTTACAATAATCACATAATGATTATTATTAAAACCCATTTTGACCTGAGATCAGATTCTAAAAATGTTCTTCTACATCCTGACAGTTTTCTGAAAAAGCTAAGTTTCTATGTCAGTCGTTCTTCGATAAAAAAAAAATAGCAGATCTACAAGCTCGAAGCTTGCAGATCTGCTATTTTACAATAATCACATAATGATTATTATTAATCACATAATCAATGGGGAAATACTCTGTCGCGACGCGAGTAAATTCACCGCAGTGCTCTATGAATTGCACTCGAGTAAAAGTACCCACCTTCAAAATATACGACGCTAATCTGTAAGGCTTTGTTTTATACGGGTTTTATGAGTTTGTTTTATGTGAAACCTTGACGACTTGGCCAGGACTCCCTTGTAAAAACATAGATTTTATAGTGAAACTATACTATAGGTGAAATAAAGAAGGAAAGAACGGAACTATAGGAGTTAACTCATTTTGGGTGGGAACCCCTTTTGGTGTTAGCATTATGCTATGCTTTAACTATTGAAAAATAGCAGATCTACAAGCTCATACGCTACGAGCTTGTAGGTCTGATATTTTTTTTTAAATCGAAGAACGACTGACATAGAAACATAGCTTTTTCAGAAAACTGTCAGGATGTAGAAGACATTTTTAGAATCTGATCTCAGGTCAGAATGAAAACTGTCAGGATGTATATAAAGACATTTTTAGAATCTGATCTCAGGTCAGAATGGAAAACTGTCAGGATGTAGAAGAACATTTTTTAGAATCTGATCTCAGGTCAGAATGGAAAACTGTCAGGATGTAGAAGACATTTTTTTAGAATCTGATCTCAGGTCAGAATGGAAAACTGTCAGGATGTAGAAGACATTTTTTAGAATCTGATCTCAGGTCAGAATGGAAAACTGTCAGTATGTAGAAGACATTTTTTAGAATCTGATCTCAGGTCAGAATGGAAAACTGTCAGGATGTAGAAGACATTTTTTTAGAATTTGATCTCAGGTCAGAATGGAAAACTGTCAGGATGTAGAAGACATTTTTTAGAATCTGATCTCAGGTCAGAATGGGTTAATTCATCCTGTGCCTTTCCGGGGGAAAGCCCTCCAGAGAGCTTACGGAAGCAATTTAAACAACAAAACGGGCTTACGGGAGCTGATCACATGCCAACGGAGCTCACAGGAGTATCTATACAGGAGCTGATAAAACTCCCAGAGAGCTTATACCATTCTGACCTGAGATCAGATTCTAAAAGAAAATGTCTTCTACATCCTGACAGTTTTCTGAAAAAAGCTATGTTTCTATGTCCGTCGTTCTTCGAATTTTCAAAAAAATAGCAGACCTATACACTGTAAATCCCTGGAACATGTGACGCGTTTAAAACCTAAACACCATGTGTGTCATAATAATAATAATAAAATGCCAAATGTTTATTAATTTTCATAAAATACAGTAGAAGACGAGTTCACTCAAACACCTCACGAGAACACCTAGTGTTCAAATCCTAAACACCTATAATATGACTGACTTTGATTGTAAAAACTAAACACGTTTGTGTGTTTAAAAAGTGTTACAGGGATTAAACATGTTCTTCTGTTTATAATCTAAACACTGTGACACGTTTAAAAAGTGTTACAAATATGTGTTTAAAACTGTTCATAACCTAAACGCTTGGGTTTAGTGTGTACAAGCTCGTAGCGCGCCACTCGGTGGTGCGCTATGAGCTTGTAGATCTGCTATTTTTTCAATAGCTAAAGCACAACATGATGCTAACACCAAAAGGGGTTCCCACCCAGAATGGGTTAAAGATGTTGGTTGAAATCCAGGAGAGCTGGCTTTCTCAGCCCCAACAACGCAACACCCGTGAGTCATACGAGGGTCAACGGTGAGAAGGGGGGGCATGTATGTTCCTCTGCCTGTTGGGAACACGTTAAGGGCTGCAACGATTCATCGATTAATCATATACACCGAATCGATTATTCAATTAGTTGTCAACTATAATTTAGTAATCGATTCATCGAATCGGCAACTAATCACTAGAGTTTTTTTTTGCAATTTATCAGACACCATGAGTTGCTTTAATTAAATACATTTTAGTTTTTTTTCTTTTATTTGAATATCAGCCTAATCAGCAGCTAATCAAATAAAATTTTGAATGAATTATACATTTTTTTAGAACATGTCTAAAATAACCTAATTGTTTTAAGGTGATAGCTAAATCAGTGTCATAATCCGATTCATTGATTCATGGTTTAAATAATCGGCAGATGAATCGATTATGAAAATAATCGTTAGTTGCAGCCCTAGAACACGCGTGTTGCTTTTTGTGCTCTGGTATCCAGGGAGTGTGTGTGTGTGTGTGTGTGTGTGTGTGTGTGTGTGTGTGTGTGTGTGTGTGTGTGTGTGTGTGTGTGTGTGTGTGTGTGTGCGCGCACAGTTTCACATCGATCGGGCCCATGCACGGCTGCACGCACACACACAGCCACACAAACACACGCACGCGGTGCAAAATAGCGGTAGTCTCAGCCACAACCGTCTGCCTGGCGGGGACAATAAGAAAACAAATACAAATCATGAAACACAATTACCGGTATACTCGAGTCGTAAAAAAGTAATACTCTCAAACTATAGGTAAAAAAAAGCTCCCTTCCAGCCATGCTCTGATACCTGAGGCCTTCTAAAACCCAACCTATAGGTTTTAGAAAAAGAATCACACATGTGTGAACTCCCTCTCCCCCCCTCTCTCTCTCTCTCGCAGGCAACAGTGCAGCACTAATACTATCTCTCTCTCTCTGTTTCTGGCACAACAGCGCCCCTACTGGTACCAATAGTCATACTGGTGCTCATGGTAGGTAGGTGAACACGGACATTGCTGTTCCTTGGAGTGGTTGCACCACTCAGAAACTTCTAATTCTTATTCAAAACTTTAAAATAATAATGATGTTGCTACAGTACATGTAAAGCAATAAGGATGAGACACAGAGGTAGCATATTACACCTTCTTCAAAAGGTAAAACGATAATAAGGATAATGAGACACAGAGGTAGCATATTACACCTTCTTCAAAAGGTAAAATGATAATAAGGATAATGAGACACAGAGGTAGCATATTACACCTTCTTCAAAAGGTATGATAATGAGACACAGAGGTAGCATATTACACCTTCTTCAAAAGGTATGATAATGAGACACAGAGGTAGCATATTACACCTTCTTCAAAAGTTATGATAATGAGACACAGAGGTAGCATATTACACCTTCTTCAAAAGGTATGATAATGAGACACAGAGGTAGCATATTACACCTTCTTCAAAAGGTATGATAATGAGACACAGAGGTAGCATATTACACCTTCTTCAAAAGGTATGGTAATGAGACACAGAGGTAGCATATTACACCTTCTTCAAAAGGTATGATAATGAGACACAGAGGTAGCATATTACACCTTCTTCAAAATGTATGATAATGAGACACAGAGGTAGTATATTACACCTTCTTCAAAAGGTATGATAATGAGACACAGAGGTAGCATATTACACCTTCTTCAAAAGGTATGGTAATGAGACACAGAGGTAGCATATTACACCTTCTTCAAAAGGTATGATAATGAGACACAGAGGTAGCATATTACACCTTCTTCAAAAGGTATGATAATGAGACACAGAGGTAGCATATTACACCTTCTTCAAAAGGTAAAATGATAATGATAATGAGACACAGAGGTAGTATATTACACCTTCTTCATAATGAGACACAGAGGTAGCATATTACACCTTCTTCAAAAGGTAAAACCACGTATAGGTTGCACCAGGTCTGAAAGGGGTTAAGGGAAGAGGAGCTCTCTCTCTTCTCTAGACGTGTACCGGGTTCCTCAGGACCATCTAGACATTTACCATACGACATGTAATATGACGTGTAATATGTAATATGACATGTATGTAATATGACATGTATGTAATATGTAATATGACATGTATGTAATATGACATGTATGTAATATGCAATATGACATGTATGTAATATGACATGTATGTAATATGACATGTATGTAATATGTAATATGACATGTCATATGTAATATGACATGTCATATGACATGTATGTAATATGTAATATGACATGTATGTAATATGACATGTCATATGTAATATGACATGTCATATGACATGTATGTAATATGTAATATGACATGTATGTAATATGACATGTGTGTAATATGTAATATGACATGTAATATGACATGTCATATGTAATATGACATGCAATATGACATGTATGTAATATGACATGTAATATGACATGTCATATGTAATATGACATGTCATATGACATGTATGTAATATGTAATATGACATGTATGCAATATGACATGTGTGTAATATGTAATATGACATGTAATATGACATGTCATATGTAATATGACATGTCATATGTAATATGACATGCAATATGACATGTATGTAATATGACATGTAATATGACATGTACTATGTAATATGACATGTATGTAATATGTAATATGACATGTAATATGACATGTACTATGTGATATGACATGTATGTAATATGTAATATGACATGTACTATGTAATATGACATGCATGTAATATGACATGTACTATGTAATATGACATGTATGTAATATGTAATATGACATGTAATATGACATGTATGTAATATGACATGTAATGGCCAGAAATCATATCCTCATAAATAAGCATGAACAATGTTGGTGTAATTAACCCATTTAGGCCTGACGTCGGATTTAAAAACGTCAAAAAAGATATATTCCAAATTTGCGCCACATTTTCACTCTTTCTTAGCAGACCTACAAGCTCATAGCGCGCCATGAGCTTGTAGATATGCCATATTTCAATAGCTATAACTTATAACAATGTTTAAAACACCAAAAGGGGCTCCCGATCAAAATGGATTATTAAGACTTTCGATTATATACTCTTTATATAATTAATTATTTAATAGCTCTTGTATCAAGCAAAGCTGTTTGATAAGAATACAGTAGGTTATAAGTGGGGGCGGGGCCATACATATACAATAGAAATAAATAAAATAAAAATGTAATGGAAATATTTAACTGGTCTACACCCCCTATGCCGCAGGTTAATGTCATAAAAAAAGATTGAACCATTTCCAACCTTTTTATTTTATTTATATATTTTTTTGATGTGAAATTTATACAATGCCAGCTCTTTTTTGTTGTTGTCATTTTGGGGGCAGATACTTCAGTACTTCATAAAGTCCAGACTGTTGGGAGTGGGACAAGAAATATGCTTAAAACTTAAAATGCCACTTTTGTTAACCCATTCTGACCTGAGACCAGATTCTAACGCACAGAAGAATGGTGGTTCTTTAACGCATTCTGACCTGAGATCAGATTCTAAAAATGTTCTTCTACATCCTGACAGTTTTCTGAAAAAGCTATGTTTCTATGTCAGTGGTTCTTCGAGTTTTCAAAAAACAGCAGACCTACAAGCTCATAGCGCGCCACTCGGTGGCGCGCTATGAGCTTGTAGACCTGCTATTTTTCAATAGCTAAAGCACAACATAATGCTAACACCAAAAGGGGTTCCCGCCCAAAATGGGTTTGAGTCATGAACCCCCGACATCCCTATTCTGGGGGGAACATTCGCCAAATATAGCATAACCCGTTGTGAGCTTGTAGATCTGAAATATTATAGCGTACCAATTGAGGTTTAAGAGGTACTGAATTCTCAGCTCAACAAAAGTGAAGTGAAGTGACAGAGAGGGCAATTCCATGATACATTATAAAATCTCTGCGATACGGACATGATTACCGTGAGCATTTTTCATCACGATAAACGATAATAACGATCTTAATAATCTTCTCGTCCCTATTGTGTAGTATTCTAAAATTATTAGTGTGTGTGCTGATGCGTTGTTTTGTGACAATACAGTACAACCTTTGAGTCATTAACACATCATTTGAAGTGTGTGTGCGCGCGTGCGTGCGTGCGTGCGTGCGTGCGTGCGTGCGTGCGTGCGCGTAGTAGAGGACACACATGTAGGACAAATGACCATCAAATAGCCCAGGGCTGAGCACACTTTCTGATTGGTTTGGCTGTTAAACCAGACCGGCCAATTGAGACGCTGCATTTACCTTGCATTAAAATGCAACACTTCACTGAGCACAGAGCTATAAGTGTGTGTGCGTGTTTGCATGCGTGTGTGTGTGTGTGTGGGGGGGGGGGGGGGGGGGTGTTTCGGTACATGTGTGCGTGTGTGTGCGTGTGTGTGTGTGCGTGCTCATTTAACTAGACACATGGGGACCAAAATACTCCACAAGGAGAAGCTGTAAACTGTGAGCTCATGGGGGGACATTTTGACATTTTGAGTAAAGGGGTAATTTTCACTCGTATAAGGATAGGAAGTTAGAGGAACACCGCCTTTTATGAAGAAAACAACACCTTCAGAGTGCTTTTTCTGCTGGAGGAAGTAAAAATAAGGAGCCAATTGATTTGCCACAGCAGCCTATAAGCTGGCCCAAACCTGCTGAATTCCCCACACCTGCCATTTGATTACTTCAGTAATCAAACAAAAGGTCCCAGGTTATCTGGTTAGAATATTGGTGTATTGGTATTTGTACATCAGACAATGATGTAACCTCGACTCCCTTCCCTGTCCGTTAGGGGGGACACTATATCCCCAATTTAATTTAATTCATACATGAACGATTTATCTTTGTGTTTAACCCATTCTGACCAGAGATCAGATTCATACGAGGTTTCCACTGGACACACACTGGTCTGATTAACCCATTCTGACCTGAGATCAGATTCATACGAGGTTTCCACTGGACACACACTGGTCTGATTAACCCATTCTGACCTGAGATCAGATTCATACGAGGTTTCTACTGGACACACACTGGTCTGATTAAATGCTTCTGGTACGGGATGTATAGGGTGGGTTATCTGACCTGACCGCCAATCACCTTTATGTATACGCAGATCATTTGGGGGAGTGGTCCGACATATACCGTTGTGTAACAAAACGAAAGAAATGAGAACATGATTAAGTTAATTGATTTGGTGATTCATGTTCAAAGCGCTTATTTTCTTTTACAAGTTTAAATTATTCAATGAACTGTTTTCTTTCTTTACAAAAAAAAAAAAAACATGAAATGCTCATTTAGACATCACAAATGAAATGAGGTTGTGCAATTTACCTCAAGCACTCTCAGTAACCTACAGGGTGTTTTGTGCTAACTGTTTTGTGTTTTGTGTAACTTGGAGGTATGTATGGCTCAAACATGCTTTAGTATCTCTCCCTGGCTAGCAACAGGTGAGAGATGCACTAAAAATGTACCTTCAATTACTAATAACACAAAATACTCATGTACACAAATCATATATTCCTTCAGTAACAACAAAATAAAACCAGTGTTTCAAAACATAACATATAGACTCAATGACTCGTTGGTCTGGTCCACAAGATTCCATACACCACCAAGATACCCTTGTACCTGTCTAAATACTTCACTAAGATACACATGTAACGGTCTAAATACTTCACCAAGATACCCATGTACCTGTCTAAATACTTCACTAAGATACCCATGTACCTGTCTAAATACTTCACCAAGATACCCATGTACCTGTCTAAATACTTCACCAAGATACCCATGTACCTGTCTAAATACTTCACCAAGATACCCATGTACCTGTCTAAATACTTCACTAAGATACCCATGTACCTGTCTAAATACTTCACTAACATACCCATGTACCTGTCTAAATACTTCACTAAGATACCCATGTACCTGTCTAAATACTTCACCAAGATACCCATGTACCTGTCTAAATACTTCACCAAGATACCCATGTACCTGTCTAAATACTTCACTAAGATACCCATGTACCTGTCTAAATACTTCACCAAGATACCCATGTACCTGTCTAAATACTTCACCAAGATACCCATGTACCTGTCTAAATACTTCACTAAGATACCCATGTACCTGTCTAAATACTTCACTAACATACCCATGTACCTGTCTAAATACTTCACTAAGATACCCATGTACCTGTCTAAATACTTCACCAAGATACCCATGTACCTGTCTAAATACTTCACTAAGATACCCATGTAATGGTCTAAATACTTCACTAAGATACCCATGTACCTGTCTAAATACTTCACCAAGATACCCATGTACCTGTCTAAATACTTCACCAAGATACCCATGTACCTGTCTAAATACTTCACCAAGATACCCATGTACCTGTCTAAATACTTCACTAAGATACCCATGTACCTGTCTAAATACTTCCTTAATGTAAACAAAGTCCACACCCACAACACCAGAGGGAGTGCAACAAACAACCCAGATTCGGCACAAACAAGGGACTAAATTATTTTCGCTCCTATGCCACCAAAATGTGGAACGCCCTACCAACAGTCATTAAGACATGTGAATCCCTTGACTCCTTCAAAAACGCTCTCAAAGGGCACCTACAGACGGCTGCAATTCGAAACTGGCCTCTGTAAAATCTGAATCCCCCCCACCCCCTTTTCCCCTCACTGTATATGTATCTTTTCCATTTTTACCTCCTTTATGATGAATTCCTGTTCTGTTCTTTAACTATATAGAAGTGTCTATTTGTATGTCTCTAAATGTTTTGATTAATTGAACATGGTGGACCCTGTTGTAAACAAGTGTCTGTAATTCTGCAAACTGTTAATACATATTTCAATCAATCAATCAAAACCTTGTGGCTAAACTAACCATCCACTGTTATACATTCTCACTCACTGCTGATCAATGAATGCTCTGGCTCAGACTGCAATCACCTGGCTGGTCGCTGATTGATTGGCAACATTCGGTCAAAACTGCTCTACAAAAGTTAAAATGACACAATATACAGATCAAGAGCTGCCCAACGACATGTAGAATGTGGAATGTTTGGTTTGGAAGATTATTCTGTAATCTTACCGAGCGGATTGCAAAGGATTCTCTCTGTGTTTGTGTAACTACAGCAGAGGAAGAACCACCATGTGTTTACACTGAACAGGAAAAGGAAGTTTTCCTGATTAAGTACTGACAGGAAGTAGCATCACTGGTAGGCTGGACATAAACTCTTACAGGCTCACTGATTGGCCAACTAGGGTGGCAGTCACAGAGCCAGGTAATTTTAACCTTTTGCTGAAATATGCTAGACACCCTGGTTTGTATGTTTTTTCCTTTCATATATATATAGCTCGTTTTACATTTTAAACAGACTTGCAGAGCAACATTTTAGATGTAATTGTATAACTTTAAATGTGTGTTGTTTCAAAGCATTTTAGATTGTTTCTATAACACTTTTAAATTAACTGAGAATGAACTTATTTTATTCATCCCATTAATTATTTTAAATACAGGCTGCTGAGTTCAAGCCTTGGTTACACTTGGTTTGAAGGAGCATTGGTTCCGACTCGGGATAGGGTTGGGGGTTAGGTTTAGGTGTGCTGCCCCGTGCTCGCGGTTATGGTTAGGGTGAGGGTTTGGGGTTAGGTTTAGGTGTGCTGCCCCGTGCTCGCGGTTATGGTTAGGGTGAGGGTTTGGGGGTAGGTAGGTTATGGTTAGGGTTTGGGGGTAGGTAGGTTATGGTTATGGTGAGGGTTTGGGGGTAGGTAGGTTATGGTGAGGGTTTGGGGGTAGGTAGGTTATGGTGAGGGTTTGGGGGTAGGTAGGTTATGGTGAGGGTTTGGGGGTAGGTAGGTTATGGTGAGGGTGAGGGTTTGGGGGTAGGTAGGTTAGGGTGAGGGTTTGGGGGTAGGTAGGTTATGGTTATGGTGAAGGTTTGGGGGTAGGTAGGTTATGGTGAGGGTTTGGGGGTAGGTAGGTTATGGTGAGGGTTTGGGGGTAGGTAGGTTAGGGTGAGGGTGAGGGTTTGAGGGTAGGTAGGTTATGGTTAGGGTGAGGGTTTGGGGGTAGGTAGGTTATGGTTAGGGTGAGGGTTTGGGGGTAGGTAGGTTATGGTTATGGAGAGGGTTTGGGGGTAGGTAGGTTATGGTGAGGGTTTGGGGGTAGGTAGGTTATGGTTAGGGTGAGGGTTTGGGGGTAGGTAGGTTATGGTTAGGGTGAGGGTTTGGGGGTAGGTAGGTTATGGTTATGGAGAGGGTTTGGGGGTAGGTAGGTTATGGTTATGGAGAGGGTTTGGGGGTAGGTAGGTTATGGTTATGGAGAGGGTTTGGGGGTAGGTAGGTTATGGTTATGGAGAGGGTTTGGGGGTAGGTAGGTTATGGTTAGGGTGAGGGTTTGGGGGTAGGTAGGTTATGGTTATGGAGAGGGTTTGGGGGTAGGTAGGTTATGGTTATGGAGAGGGTTTGGGGTTAGGTTTAGGTGTGCTGCCCCGTGCTGGCGGTTATGGTGAGGGTGAGGGTTTGGGGGGTAGGTAGTCGACGGGACCAACACTATGTCGGACCAAAGTACAGTACCCGATGATGTGGTCATCTCCAGCAGCTTCGACAGCTCCTGAGAAATACACGCTCAAGAAAATACACTGTGTTCCTTCCACGCGCTACGTCCAACCAGGGAAACTCCCCCTGTCAGGTGTAAAGGAGCAACTTGGACACTCAGGCATGAAGGAAGCATGAGTTCAAGTCCGTTGCTCTCCCCTTGTCCCCCATATATGGGGACTAGGTTGGTCTACCCTTGTCCCCCATATATGGGGACTAGGTTGGTCTCCCCTTGTCCCCCATATATGGGGGCTAGGTTGGTGGAGGGTGTGTAGAGCCCAGGATCACATTAGATGATTGACACAGGGGTGAAAAATGGGTTACAAAATCGTGGGATAAAAAAAAAAATAAAAAAAAAAGAAAATACACTGTGCCGCAAGTTCAGCATGTGTTCTGTACAGTATATATACAGTAGGCTACCTGTGAAAATCACACTTTTGAAGGCATATTGCACATCCTTGTATACTGCTCCTTTGTGGCGTCGGTATATAAACAAGAGAGCATGAGACTCTAGACTCAAGGTGGCGTATAATGATAGTATGAGGTATTTACAGTATAGTATACAGTATAATGACAGTATGAGGTATTTACAGTATAGTATACAGTATAATGACAGTATGAGGTATTTACAGTATCGTATACAGTATAATGACAGTATGAGGCAGTGTTGTTTTCGTCGACTAAAACTAAGACGACTACCTTTTTTCACTGACTGAAACTAAATTAAAACAAAATAAAAACGAATCTACGATGACTAAAACTAAGACTAAATATACTGACAATTTCATCAACAAATAAAAACTAGACTAAAATGTTAGGAAGGGACTAGTGGACAAGAAATCCAGTTTTATGCTGGGTTGCATGATGAAAATAGCAGATATACAATCTCACAACGCGTTGTGAGATTGTATATCTGCAATTTTCAGCATGCAATCAAAGTGTGAAATATGTCATTACAACGACATCAAGGCCTGTCGAAACACATTTTAGTCGACTAAATCAACTGTACATTTAGTCGACAAAAATTTTTATGAAATTTAGTCGACTAAAACTAGACTAAACACTAGAACATTCCAGGTGACTGAAATGTGACTAAAACTAAGTGAAAACTATTCAAGAGACTAAAGTAAAAAAAAAAAAATTGCTGCCAAAAACAACACTGGGTGGCGTATAATGATAGTAGTATGAGGTATAATTTATACAGTGTACAGTATAACGGTAGTATGAGGCTGCTGCTAGGAGCTCCAGTGATAGCCACGTGTCTGTGAGTGTCGGGGGTTTCCAACTTGCCCTGAAGTTTTAAGAAACTCGATGTATAAATCCATGTGCAGAGCAACAGAGTCAGAAAATGACATCATTACTGCTATATGACTAACCCTGTGTACAGTTTCGTATGGATTATCTTCCAAAAAATTGTGGAAGCACTGGCAGACTGTTAAGACTTTGAAAATCTATATATATTTTTTATTTTTTTGTCCTGTACTTTGTGTGATTTGTACTGTCCGTTGCTGTCAGTGTTGAAAACTCATAACTCCATTTTTGAGGTTTTTGATTTTTTTTTGCCATAAATCAGTGCTATATTGAACAAGTCTGTGTTTTTCGAAAATAGTGAACCAATGGAAAAATAGTAAAAAGGGGCTTTGGACAAAACCTCCTAACTCCATTGCACCCTGAAAATAACCCCCCCCTCCCCCTCTCATGGAAGTAACTGGCGATATATACAGTTACACCAACTTTGATGAGGCTGTATTGCTTTGATGTGAATACTATCTACACTGTAAATCCCTGGAACATGTGATGCGTTTAAACCTAAACACCATGTGTGTAATAATAAAATGCCAAGTGTTTATTAATGGTCATAAAATACAGTAGAACACGAGTTCACTCAAACACCTCACGAGAACACCTAGTGTTCGAATTCTAAACACCTATATGACTGACTTTGATTGTAAAAACTAAACACGTTTATGTGTTTAAAAAGTGTTACAGGGATTAAACATGTTCTTCTGTTTATAATCTAAACACTGTGACACGTTTAAAAAGTGTTACAAATATGTGTTTAAAACAGTTTATAACCTAAACGCTTGGGTTTAGTGTGTATTTTCTATGTTATTTCTATTTGCATCTTTCCTAACCTGCCTGCGTGCATGCATTCGTGCGTGCATGCGTGCGTGCGTGCATGCGTGCCTGCGTGCAGCGTGCATGCGTGTGTACTACTCTCTTGTCTTAATGCTGGTTGGATTTATTTACTGTGATTTTGTGCTGTTTTCACTAAAAACACGACACATGATTTATACTTTGTTCCATGGAGGTGTGGCGCGTCTAAATAACAGATCTATAGTAGCTCAGACGTTTAGCTTGTAGATCTATAGATCTATAGGCGCACAACCAACCGAGACCAAGTCAGATAATCCAAAAGCGACGGCTCAGATGAACGCCAAAACTGTGACAGGGCGTAGAATGAAATCCACTTTGTCTGATATGCAAATGACATGTAAATGCAATCGTTTCAGCCTATACACTTGCAGCCGGGGTTCCATATTTATGCAAATATAGAAATGTGCAGCCTATAATTCTCTAACACGGTATGTTTATGACGCGACTACTTTCACTGCCGATCAGAAGAGACACCAACGGTACTGATCAGGGACTCCAGACGCATCGAGTCAACATCAATTACATCACTGTTTACCAAAGTAGTAAAACAGCTCAGTGGTTTTGTGGTTAGAGTGTCCGCCCTAAGACTGGGAGGTCGGGGGTTCGATCCCCGGCCGGGTCATACCAAAGACTGTAAAAATGGGACCCAGTGCCTCCCTGCCCCCCACAATTATATGTCATTTGACCACGGTCGGCCATCTCAAAATATGTTGTTCCAGGGACAGTCAAAGGAAGCAAAGGTTTGAGGATATAATATCCAAAGATCTGCACAAAATGTTCACGTTTCTTTATTTTTTTTGTCAAAAAAATATTAAATGAGAAAAAGACAGAGACTCTTTCCTGGGCTTTAACCCATTTGGACCTGGAGACGATTCTAAAAATGTTCTTCTACATCCTGACAGTTTTCTGAAAAAGCTATGTTTCTGTGTCAGTCGTTCTTCGATTAAAAAAGAAATAGCAGACCTACAAGCTCGTAGCGCGCCACTCGGTGGCGCGCTACGAGCTTGTAGATCTGCTATTTTTCAAAAGCTAAAGCATAGCATAATGCTAACACCAAAAGGGGGTTCCCGCCCCAAAATGTGTTTTAAATTAATGGGCTGCGAGTCGTTATTATTAATTTGATCATGGCGATAATTTGTCAACCGTGACACGAGATCTTCCTGTGGTGCCGATCCAGGTTTAGAATCATTGCTGTATATTATAATATATATATATATATATATATATATATATATATATACTGTATATATCTGTATATTGATGGGCCCGCTGAATGAGGCTTAACCCATTCTGGGCGGGAACCCCTTTTTGGTGTTAGAATCATGCTACGCTTTAAACTATTGAAAAATAGCAGATCTATAAGCTCATATCGCGCCACCGAGTGGCGCACTACGAGCTTGTAGGTCTGCTATTTTTGAAAAATCTAAAATAAAAACGACCGACATAGAAAACATAGCTTTTTCAGAAAACTGTCAGGATGTATAAAGACATTTTATAGAATCTGATCTCAGGTCAGAATGAAAACTGTCAGGATGTAGAAGACATTTATAGAATCTGATCTCAGGTCAGAATGAAAACTGTCAGGATGTATAAAGACATTTTATAGAATCTGATCTAAGGTCAGAATGGAAAACTGTCAGGATGTAGAAGACATTTTTTAGAATCTGATCTCAGGTCAGAATGGAAACTGTCAGGATGTATAAAGACATTTTATAGAATCTGATCTCAGGCCAGAATGGCTTAACGCTGAAGTAAGCACTTTGCTGTATAGCGCCGCTCGGCTCATCTCCACCAGCTTGTATGTACTAAGAGCTCATTTGCATACATTTCTTAGTGAATAAGATAAGTGAGGCTCAGAGGCAACTGGAGCGCGACAGGAATGCGCGCTCCGATCTGCCGTCACAATGCCTCGTAGAGCCCATCTGGGCCACAGCCTTAAAGGACCACTTTACCACTTTTCAACCTATGTTCATATAATAGGTCCTCACAAAAAAATCATGAAAAAAATGGCAGTTCAGAAACCGTCTTCCAGTGACATCATCGATGGGGAATACAAGCTAATAGAAACCGCAGGCTTTCTAGTCCTGAAAAGTTGCAATGCGAAAATGGAAGCCATCGTTCTCACGATAATGAAAATCTAAACATTTTTATAAAAAAAACTTGTTTAAAAAATAATCTGCCTAATGATGATGTCACTGGAAGACGGTTTCTAAACTGCCCACAGCCGTCCAATGAGACACAGACTGAGTAGAAAAACAATCGTGCCATTTTATCATGATTATTAGTGAGGACCTATTATATGAAGATAGGTTGAAAAGTGGTGAAGTGGTCCTCGCATTTCAGGGAGCAGCAAGCCAAGGAATGTAAAGATGTCGACCCTTTCAACAGGCTGGTCGTGGATAACCAGGGATGGGGGCATAATCTCCCTTTCAACAGGCTAGTCGTCCATAACCAGGGATGGAGGCATAATCTCCCTTTCAACAGGCTGGTCGTCGATAACCAGGGATGGAGGGCGGAGGCATAATCTCCCTTTCAACAGGCTGGTCGTGGATAACCAGGGATGGGGGCATAATCTCCCTTTCAACAGACTGGTCGTCAATAACCAGGGATGGGGGCATAATCTCCCTTTCAACAGGCTGGTCGTCAATAACCAGGGATGGGGGCATAATCTCCCTTTCAACAGGCTGGTCGTCGATAACCAGGGATGGAGGCATAATCTCCCTTTCAACAGGTTGGTCGTCCATAACCAGGGATGGAGGCATAATCTCCCTTTCAACAGGCTGGTCGCCCATAACCAGGGATGGAGGCATAATCTCCGGAGATTAAAGATAATTTATTTTGTTTTAGCCAGGTTTAGAATAAGGTTATTCGAAATGCACATCCAGTTCTACAAGTGCTGCCACCTCGGCCCTGTAGGCTGTTAGATCAGTTGACGAGCGTTGCATTAAAAGGTTGTGACTTTAGTGACTTTGGCTTTAGTGAGATGACAGTAGTGTTAAATAATATGGTTATTGTCGGGCAGAAACTCCATATTTGAAATTATTTTCCTAAATTAACCCATTCTGACCGGGCACCCATTTTGGTGTCAGCATCATGTTATGCTTTAGCTATTGAAAAATAGCAGATCTACAAGCTCATATCGCGCCACCGAGTGGCGCGATACGAGCTTGTAGGTCTGCTATTTTTTTTAAATCGAAGAGCGACTGACATTTTTAGAATCTGATCTCGGGTCAGAATGGGTTAATCAGACCCAGTGTGTGTCCGGTGGAAACCTCGTGTGAATCTGATCTCAGGTCAGAATGGGTTAATGCCATACTTCATCACACAAAACTAGCTGATCTGCATGCTTGGTTTCCACTTGACGTTTATAAATAATGACATTATTTAATATGATATTATAGGATTGGGCCTTTAAATAAAACTGTAATTAAAACCAATGTGAAAAAAATAAACCCTTGATGGATTGCCAAGGACTTTGATGTGCACCCGTGATGGAAAGATATCAAGTAGGCCTGCATTGACTCAGTCATGCAATTACTAACGTTAATAATAATTACAACCTTTTTTCCCCCCTAAAAACACCAGAGGAACTATTTACAATTCCAATTTACAATTTAGGCATTTAGCAGACGCTCTTAATTCAGGGCGACTTACGGTAAGCAAAACAACACATGGTAATGCATCAAATACATATATATAGTCATCAAGGATCGTAAGCAAGCTGAAAGCCTAGTACACAGACACACACACACACACACACACACACACACACGCACACACACAATATGCACTATAGAGTGCACTCAGCACATCGCAATTTCGTTGTACTTAATTGAACAATGACAATAAACCTGTCCAACAAACTCTTCTTCCTTCTCTAAAACACCCTGGACAATGCTCCACACGTCCCAGCCTCTTCTCCCTTCTCTAAAACACCCTGGACAACGCTCCACACGTCCCAGACTCTTCTCCCTTCTCTAAAACACCCTGGACAACGCTCCACACGTCCCGGACTCTTCTCCCTTCTCTAAAACACCCTGGACAACACTCCACACGTCCCAGACTCTTCTCCCTTCTCTAAAACACCCTGGACAACGCTCCACACGTCCCAGACTCTTCTCCCTTCTCTAAAACACCCTGGACAACGCTCCACACGTTCCAGACTATTCTCCCTTCTCTAAAACACCCTGGACAACGCTCCACACGTTCCAGACTATTCTCCCTTCTCTAAAACACCCTGGACAACGCTCCACACGTCCCAAACTCTTCTCCCTTCTCTAAAACACCCAGGACAACGCTCCACACGTCCCAAACTCTTCTCCCTTCTCTAAAACACCCTGGACAATAGTGATGTATTGCCATGCTTTCTGTTCTTGCTTAATGTAAGTCGCTCTGGATTAAGAGCGTCTGCTAAATGCCTAAATTGTACAGCAGAAGATTTGGAGTGAGTCCGCAGTTCTGCTTGCAATGGGAAGTCCACTTCATAGTTTACCATACACTGCTGTCTCACATTTCTACTGTGATGTACAGTAGTATGCTAGAGTACTAAACAAACCCCAAAACAATCTATAACGTTCGGTTATTCAAGTCCCATGCGATGCAGTCACTCATGTGTGTTGCTCATTGATTTTAATTCATGCATGTACATTATCAATGCTTTAGTTGCTGTAAGCCTTGTACTTAAATAAAGGCATGTTCGTGTGTGTGAATACTGAATGAATCCATTCATTTAAAGCAGCTATAACAGTTTTACATTGAGCCTCTGATATAAACAGTCCTTGGCATTTATTTATGTTTGCCTCTGAAGCTGTTTTAGCTGCAGTACCACAATGTCCTGAGGTGGTGGGGGCGCTGATATGCAACTTATTTAATAATTTGAGTCATTATAATACTGATCCTAGATAAAACCAGTCTTGTTTCCATTCAATGCCAGCTTGGAAAATCAACAATGGCGGACATTGTAAACAAAGTGGAAATGCAAATTTGGAACTGAACTCTGAAGAGAGGGAGGAATTATACAAAGTATAGGGTGACGTTGATGACATCACAAATACGTC